>NC_042998.1:144233765-144331265 GCF_006345805.1 Octopus sinensis | reverse complement strand
TAACGTCCGTTTTCCGTGCTAGCACGAGTTGGACAGTTCGACTGGGGTCTTGGAAGCCAGGAGGCTGCACCAGGCTCTAGTCTGATCTGGCAGTGTTTAAAAGCAGCAGAAATATAACAAAAGCTGTTACTCAGAGAACGGGAATATGAAACTCTGAGTAACAGCTTTTGTTATATTTCTGCTGCTTTTAATACTCTACCTCTGGTATCTGGTATTTGAGTACTGTATTTTTCCACCTTGTTTCACATTTATGTGCTTACTCCGGTATATATAAATATATATATATATATAGTCGGTGGCACATAAAAAACACCATCCGAGCGTGGTCGTCTGCTAGCCTCATCTGGCACCTGTGTCGGTGGCACATAAAAACACCATCCGAGCGTGGCCGTTCGCCAGCCTCGTCTGGCACCTGTGTCGGTGGCACATAAAAACACCATCCGAGCGTGGCCGTTCACCAGCCTCGTCTGGCACCTGTGTCGGTGGCACATAAAATCACCCACTACACTCTCGGAGTGGTTGGCGTTAGGAAAGGCATCCAGCTGTAGAAACACTGCCAGATCTGACTGGCCTGGTGCAGCCTTCGGGCTCCTCAGACCCCAGTTGAACCGTCCAACCCATGCTAGCATGGAAAGCGGACGTTAAATGATGATGATGATGATATATATATATATATATATATATATACTAGCAGTATCGCCCGGCGTTGCTCGGGTTTGTAAGGGAAATAACTATAAAGCATTTTTAGAGAGTTATAGCCAAAAAATAGCAAAAAAATGGATAAAAAATGACGGTAAATTTTTTTTGAGAGTTAAAAGGGTCGAGTTGCGTCCCCTAGACAGTCTGTGGTTTGTGTTTCTGATTCTCGACCCCATGTCGAATTTATCGATTTTTCTCAGAACTGAGGGAACTTTTCAAAATTTTCGCTGCGTTAGTTTTGAATTATGACATTGGGCTACGTGTGTGTCAAGTTTCATCAGAATCGGTTGAAAGCCGTGGTCAGGGTGAGGGTACAACGTGACAGACACACAGACACACACACAGACAAACTGCCGTTTATATATAGAGAGATATATATACACATACATACACATATACACATACAAATACAATATACACACTCACTTGCACCTATCATATGAAGTTATGCATGAAACTTAAAGGTTTTGAGAGTCACTTTGTAACTTTTGTCTATTATATATATATGTAAGTTTCATGTTTTGTGTTCTCGTCATCCTTGTGCTGCAACACCCATCCCACGCATATATACATACATACTTTTATGTATAAATACATATACACTCTCTATATCTGTGTGTGTGTGTGTGTGTGTGTGTGTGTGCAGCATTTTTTGTTTCTTCCACATGTAACAATAATATAATTTCAACTGAATATATGTCAATTCCAAAGATTTATGTGTGCTTATAATGTCACATGTGTGTGTAGATATGAGTATGTATGTGTGCACATTTGTGAGTATGAATGTGTACATATATCTGTATGTGTGTGTATATATATGAGTTTGTATGTGCATAGCTGTCTATTCTTGTTTGTGTGTATGTGTGTGTGTGTATATATATTCGTGTATGTGTATTTATATCTGCATGTATATGTGTGTGCATGTAATAAATATATTCATATATGGATGGGGAAAGGAAATAGTTCAAATTATTCCCATAGCACTTTTCCGCCCACCCCCACCTAGTCTTTGGGTTCCTGTCATACATTCCAGAGTCTTCATCACAGTCCCTGTCTCAACATCCTTAATCCAATCTCCCCTTTATCCCCCCACACCTCTTCTTTTATCCCTTAGTTTTCTAAACACAATTGAATTCCTTGATAGACCAAAGGACCACACATTTTTCTTTGCCTTGATGTTCCTATCACTCTTTCTCCCAAACTAATGCATTGTTCTATGGCTGACTGTTTGGCCTGGTAGTTCTTTCATGTAATGACAAGAATTCTTCAAGAATGCTGACAATTTCATCCTATTTATTTATTTATTCATTTTTTATGTTGAGTACATTCACATCTTAAGTGTTGTTCTTCATTGTATTAGCTTTTGTTACTTGCACTTTTGAAATGTTCTGTGTTCCACATCTAATGTATGCATATATTTTTATATGTATGTATGTATGTACAATATACAAATATATATGTGCATGTGTGTGTATTTATGTATAAATGTTTGTGCATGCACCACACACACACACACAAATAAGACGAGACAGTTTAGCATATCTTTAATGACCAGTTACAGTTGTTTTGTTACCACTGTGTTTTTAACGCCATCGCAATGCAGAAGTTCCATTTGGCCCAGGACTATAGTGGAAAAGACAAGTGCCTTAGATAACACACAGTGGGACTGAACCTGGAATCGTACTATTGTGGAGTGAGTGTTTTGACCATACATCATCCCTGCATCTATACAGCCATGCTTGTACCTATTTCATCATTATAATCATCATCATCATCATTGTTTTAACAATCCTTTTTCTGTGCTCGCAAGGTCAGATGGGATTTGTTGAAACTGATTTCCTACAGCTGGATGACTTTCCTGCTTATTTATATTTATTGTGTGATGCCAATACAAGGTGATACAGATACAAATAGATAATTGGAGCAGCCATAGCTCCAATTGATGCAGGTGTTGTTGTGTGGTTGAGAAGTTGACTTCACAACCACATGTTTTGGGTTCAGTCCTACTACATGACACTTTGGGCAAGTGTCTTCCACAATAGCCATAGGCCAAACAAAGCCTTGTGAGTGGATTTGGTAGATGGAAACTGAAAAAAATCTGTTATCATATATATATGCATGTATGTGTGTAAGGTGGTGTGCTGGCAGAATAGTTAGCACGCCAGGCAAAATGCTGAGTAGCATTTTGTCTGTCTATGTTCTTAGTTCAAATTCCACCAATGTTGATTTTACCTTTCATCCTTTTGGAGTTATAAAATAAGTACCAGTTGAACACTGGGTTTGATGTAATTGACTTAGCCACTCCCTGAATTTGCTAGCCTTGTGCCATAATTTGAAATATATATATATAGCTAAAACCAAAGTACTAATAAGTAGAAAGGTAGAAAACCCACAAATATCATCAGGAAGATGGCCCTGCTCGATCTGTAGAAAAGGTGTAGGTAGAAACTCTATAAGATGTACCCAGTGTAAGCTATGGACACATAAGAGGTGCAGCAATGTCAAAGGTAGGCTAACTGGGAAGATAGTTTTGTATGTGGCAGGTGCTCTGGAGCACTGACCTCCGAAAATCTGCAGAAAACAACTTCTGTCACTTTCCGGGGGGGAAAACTAGAAGTAGTTGATAGTTTCCGCTATCTAGGTGACCAAGTCAGTAGTGGGGGTGGGTGCGCTGAAAGTGTAACTGCTAGAATAAGAATAGCCTGGGCAAAGTTTAGGGAGCTCTTACCTCTGCTGGTGACTAAAGGCCTCTCGCTCAGAGTAAAAGGCAGACTGTATGATGCATGTGTACGAACAGCTATGCTACATGGCAGTGAAACATGGGCCGTGACTGCTGAGGACATGCGTAAGCTCGTGAGGAACGAAGCCAGTATGCTCCGATGGATGTGTAATGTCAGTGTACTTACTCGACAGAGCGTTAGTACCTTGAGAGAAATGTTGTACCTAAGAAGCATCAGTTGTTGTGTGCAAGAGAGACGATTGCGCTGGTATGGTCATGTGGCGAGAATGGATGAAGAGAGGTGTGTGAGAAAGTGCCAATCCCTAGCAGTTGAGGGAACCCGTGGAAGAGGTAGACCCAGGAAAACCTGGGATGAGGTGGTGAAGCACGACCTTCGGACGTTAGGTCTCACCATGGAAATGACTAGAGACCGAGACCTATGGAAGTATGCTGTGCGTGAGAAGACCCGGCAAGACTAGTGAAGCCATAATCCGTGGCCCCTACCTGGGACGTAGTCAGTCCACCTGTGCATACCTTCCTTCTTGTGACACTTGTGAAGACCTGTTGAGGCAAGTGAGAATAGAATCGAATCGTATCAAATCAAATCGAACCAAATCAAAATAGATGAACATCAATGGAATTTGTATCCTTGTGGTACCAGTGCCGGTGGCACATAAGAAAACCATCCGAACGTGACCGTAGCCAGTACCGCAATGACTGGCCTCCGTGCTGAGGGCACGTAACAAACACCATCCGAGCGTGGCCGTCCGCCAGCCTCGTCTAGCACCTGTGTCGGTGACACATAAGAAAACACCATCCGAGCGTGGCCGTCTGCCAGCCTCGTCTGGCACCTGTGTCGGTGGCACATAAAAAACACCATCCGAGCGTGGCCGTCTGCCAGCCTCGTCTGGCACCTGTGTCGGTGCACATAAAAAACACCATCCGAGCGTGGCCGTCTGCCAGCCTCGTCTGGCACCTGTGTCGGTGGCACATAAAATCACCCACTACACTCTCGGAGTGGTTGGCGTTAGGAAGGGCATCCAGCTGTAGAAACACTGCCACATCTGACTGGCCTGGTGCAGCCTTCGGGCTTCCCAGACCCCAGTTGAACCGTCCAACCCATGCTAGCATGGAAAGCGGACGTTAAACGATGATGATGATGATGATGATATATATATATATATATATATAATATATATATATACGTGTGTGTGTGTGATGGACTTTATGCTTCCGTCAGCCAAATTCACTTACAAGACTTAGATTTTTTAATTTATTAGAAATTTATGAAATATCGTATGAAGTAGTATATATATTTATATCTCCTTCTATACAAATGACTGCAGAATAAAAACAAAAGATCAAAAAGATCTCCTTGTCACCCCTTATATTTATTCACCTTATTTGAAATTCTGTTATACTCTTACAGTATTTTATTCTCAGGTGAATATAGTACTCAGTTCCTTCTGAGGAACTGAGTACCATATTTATAAGGAAGGAGACATTCATCAGTCTTGTTCCTTATAAATGGCATCACACAAATGTATGCTTGTTTAAACACAGAATTAGGATATTGTTTTTTTTTTATTGCCATTTATATTAAATGAATCAGGATGAGATGATCGGGCACAGCTGTTCGGATGCTGATGTTTTGGCATGGCTGACTGGACATTCAGCCTGTTTTGGTAACAGTGCTTTTCAGTATTGGAGGCAAACATGCTCATACATACATAATGCAGAAATACACTCATACAAAGTGAGAGAGAGAGAGAAAATCATTTCAATTGATTGAATATGATTGACATAAACACTTTCCCTCTCCTGATACACATGAAAAGAAATATGCTCACTGACATTAACAGAGAGAGAGAGAGAGAGAAACATTAAAACATCTGATTTCAAATAAGTCAGTGTTGAATAAGTGATGCCAAATAAGTGCCACCAAAATGGCTGAGCCAAAATGTCTTATATCCTAAATGGAGAGAACATTAATTTCATTCATAGTGATGTTTGTGTCTTACTGTTGATCAGTTCCTTTAATAATATCACCATTCATGCAGCAATTAATGGAATAAACATTTCTGGCCAAAGTGTCTCCTATGTATTCTTCAACCAAATAGACTCCTACATTGTATATATGTTTGTATATTTGTGTGTGTGTGTGTGTGTGTGTTGAAGCTCCTCATTTTCTTAAGTTTAGTTGTTGTGTAGCCTTTAGTCAATTTTTGCCATAGCAGACTAAATGGCTCTGAAATCAGAAACAGAGCTCTTTGAAGCAGTTGATAGGTTCCAGGGCAGCAAATATCTCATGCGTCAGCTTCGGTTGGCACAACACTGCATGTTCTGTCATGCAGGATTAGTGATGAGAGTCACTGTGTACTGCATCAATTTAAGATAATAGTGATTGCTCAGTGCTATGTAATTTATGTAATTCTTCAATGTTTGTGAATAGTCATAGTCTTCTTTATTAACAGAGGATGTTGAATGACTCTGTGTCAAGACTGGAGTGTTTAAAACATCAAATAAAACAGAGTATTGTGCTGGCTGTATTAACAACTTGGAATTTCTTTCAACAAATGTCAGTCAAATAAACCAGAGATGTTATTAAAACTAACATAGAACTAATTTATTTAAAACTAATTAGGACTAATGTAGTCTTGCCTTATCCATGCAAACATGGTAAAGTTGATATCACAATGAAAATTATATACATAATTTTAATATATGTGTATGTGTGTGGGTATAAGTATCTTTTATCTTTCACTTGTTTCAGTCATTAGACTGTGGCTATATTGGGGCATTACGTTGAAGAATTTTTAGTTGAAATGTATTGACCCTAGTACTTTTTTTTTTAAAGCCTGGTACTTATTCTATCAATCTCTTTTGCTGAATCACTAAGTTACAGGGACATGAACACAAGTTGTCAAGTGGTGATGGGGAACAAAGACACACACGCACATGCACACACACACATGATGGGCTTCTTTCAGTTTCCATCTACCAAATCCACTCACAAGGCTTTGATTAGCCTGAGACAGCGCCCAAGGTGCCATGTAGTGTGACTGAACCTGGAATCATGTGGTTGGGAGTAAGCTTCTTACTACATAGCCATGCCTGCACCTGAAAAAAAAAACCATGTAAAAAAACAGTTGAACATTGAACTGAAGAATTATTTTTTCTGTCGAGTACATGTTTATTATAAATGTATATCAAAAGTAGATTGGTGGCTGACTTTGCAGTTTTGGCTTACTTGTCTTTGTCAGACTATCAAGCCAGCAGGTCGAATCTTGGAAGTCTCTATCATCCCTCTCATTGTAAAAGTTTAACATTTATATATATATATATATATATATGATAGCCACTTGATTCTATGAATCCATATATTACACTACAAATTTATATACTAGACTACCTATGACCTGTTGGGTCACTGGAAAACACTGAGTTTCCCAGCAATGGAGTTTTGTTTCGTGGGTTTTTTTTCTTTTCCAGGTTATTTCACGTGCTTTCAACGAATATGACAGCGAAATCATGCGTAAACAGCTCCTTTCCCCTGAAAAGGAAAGATTTGGCTGCTATTTCTTACATGCCCTGCTACCACGCAACTGGTATTTTGGGTCCCTTATCGCAAATAACTATTACATGGTAGGACATGCTAGAAATAGCACCCAAATCTTTGGAGGTGAGATATGTTGAATGCACTTGAAAAAACCTAGGGAACAAAAATTATTTCACACTGAAGTTACGAACGGGTCTTTTACGAAATATTCATCATACTTTTAAAGTCATTTTCATTTAAAAATAGTTTTGAAATATGTCAAAAGAAATTTTTGTAATGGTATTCACTTGAAAATAATTTAAAAAACATTAAAATGTTGTCTGTTTAAAGAAAGCTAAAATATAAATACTTACTGTACAAATAACTTACATTTTTGAAATCATATTCACTTATATTTCTAAATCATTAAAATATTGTGTTTGACATTTACTGTAAAAAAACAAATCATATTTTTCCGTTGTCAAATCAGTCTAATTGAAAGGTTAGAGTTTTTTCCCTTTCAAGATGAAGTTATATTTGGAACATTTTCCCATTGTGCACCGTTTTGGGTATTTATATCCCCAAAACCTGAATATCTCAATAACTACTGTTCCAATTTACGTGAAATTTGTTTCATTCCATTTATTTTAACATTTCAGGGTAAACTTAATTCATAGGATTTTCCCATTATGTGCCAGTTTGGCCGAGTAACATTGCAAGCAAGCAAGCAAGATTCAAACTGACTTTTAATGTCTTATAGCTGAAAAGTTCCTGGCTTTAAGGGTATTGTTAAAGGCCTAGTTGGAGGCTCAACTTTCCAAGTTCTTTTGCAGGGTTTAAAAAAACTGAAGGACCGCTGCAATAAGTGTGTGAATCTGAGAGAGAATATGTTGAATAAAATCATAATAACTGATCCTCTTGTATTTTCTTTTACCCAAAGCCAGGAACTTTTTAGTACCCCTTCATATATCTATATAATCTTCATCATCATTTAATGTCCATATATACACACACATACGATTTTCATTTTTACACATTCATAAAATGCGTACACAAATGCACACGCACAAACTATAATTTTAACTAGCTAATAAATGCAGATTTGTGTATCTCTTGTTGAACTTTGAAAGGCCAAGAACAGTAATACATATATTTAAGAAATAGAAAATTGGGTTAACAAATATGATAATAAGCTTGACTTACAAACCTATTTTCTTTTCCCCTTGACTTCCTGACTAAAACTAAACATATAGGTGCAGGCGTCGGTGTGTGGTAAGAAGCTTGCTTCCCAACCATATGTTTTTGAGTTCAGTCCCACTGTGTGGCACCTTGGGCAAATGTCTTCAACTAAAGCCTTGGGCCGACCAAAACCTTGTGAGTGGATTTGGTAGATGGAAACTTAAAGATGCCTGTTGTGTGTGTGTGTATATATATACATGTGTGTGTTTGTCATCCACCACTGCTTGACAACCAGTGTTGGTTTGTTTATGTCCCTGTAATGTAGCAATTTGACAAAAAGAGTCCAGACTTTAAAAAAAAAAGTATTGGGGTTGATTCATTGGACTAAAAGTTTATCAAGGCAGTGCCCCAGCATGGCTGTAGCCTAATGACTGAAACAATGAAAATCATTGTTTTGAATGTCCAAAATCCAGGACATAAAGGTGTGTCCTTTATGACCATGGTCTCCCTTCTCTCCCATAACTCTTAATACTTCCCACCCCTCAGCTGAGGGAACTTGTCCTGCAAGTTATTTTGTAACCTCACTGCTCCTAGTGCCACATAAAAAACACCCAGTACACTCTGTAAAGTGGTTGATATTAGGAAGGGCATCCAACCATAGAAATACCAAAGAAGACAATAGGACTTGGTGCAGTCTTCTAGCTTTTCTAGTTTCTGTCAAACTGTCAAACCCATGCCACCATGGAAAACATGTTAAATAATGACGATACTGATGAGTGATGATAATGTTTACTTTTCTGTATCTGCAAGGATCAGACAGAATTTATTTGGGCAAATTTTCTATAGCCAGATGCCCTTCATGTTACCAAACCTCACTTGTTTCCAAGCAAAGTAATATTTGTCAATAACTGGAATGAAGGATACTGCTTGTCTGATGTTTACAATTGTTGCCTGATGTCAAGACAAAGAAGCACACACACACACGCATAGAAATATACACTTACAGATAGAGAGAGAGTGAGAGAGAGAGATTATAATTTATTAATTAACCCCTTGCAGATGTTATTAGGCCGTTTAGTAACTACATAATTTTGCATACAAAGAATTTCACTGTGTATTTACAGAGTCTTCTCTGTGGTACAGTCAAAAACACAGTGCTGCACATAGTGAGACATCATATGGCTCACACACACATTGTTTCGATGTGGTCAGTATCGCTTCCTGTCTGCAAGGGGTTAAACAGGATTGACACATACGCTTCACCTCTCCTGATACGCATAAAGAAAATATGCTCACACAAATATACCAAAGACAAAGAGAGGGGAATGGAAAGAGAGAGAGAGAGACATTAAAACATTCTCATGTCAAATAAGTTGTTGAATCAGCAAGGCCAAATAAACTCTGCCAAAATGGCTGAACCAAAACGTCTCAGACTCTCCTTGAGGAAATCATAGTCACTGCTTTCTATTCTCACTAAGCAATTAGTGTAAGACAAGAATGTCCATTACTATTTATCTATCTATAACAAAGAATGTGATGTTTTGTCAGGTCAAAAATCTTTGTAAATTCTCCTGGAAGTTCATTACATGTCAGATACCATTGAAAATATCTCTATTATTAGACACTTTCTGAATAATCCAACTTTCAACAATAGAAATCCATCTTATTTTTAACTTTCCCATACTTTGGAAATGTTTGCAGTGTCTACCAATACTTTTAACCTATTTATAACTAGTGAATGTTGTTCTCTTGTAGTCTTAGTGAATGCAGTCTTCGTTTTCTGTTTACCATTCCTGTTTGTGATAATAACTTTCTAGAATATAAACTATCTATTTCACGAAATTAAATGAATTGGAATGCTTCACTTGTGTTTTCAAAAACAACTACTTTGCACAATTGATATATTTAAGCAATAGCCCAACCCTCACCCCCGCGTGTGTGTGGTGTATTTGTAAGTGTATGCACATGTTCTACAGGTAATGTTTGTAAGAAAAGATCTTTGCTAATTAAGTTGTTTTTAATCAAGAGCAGCTGTTTTGAGCCATACAAATTTCTGATTAAAACAAGAATTTCTAAAGACTTATTTGGTATCAATTATTGTTTCTTATAGTAATCCATCATTATCATCATTATCACCACCATTACCATCACTTCAATATCATTCTTATTCCTATCAGCAGTATCATTGTCAACACCCCAGGTAGCAACATTATTGTCATCCTACCCTACTATCACCACCACCATCAACATCACCATCCTTGTCGTCTTCATTGCTACCATTTATACTCATTACCGCTTGAATATTCTCATCCTTTAGTTTGTCGTTGTAACTACAATTATGTTCTTTACCTCTCTCAGTATTATCATCTTCCTCTCATGGCACTATCACCACCATTGTAGTCATCATCATTATCATCAATTATAAATATAAATACCATATTGTATTATACAGTGAGTTTTATGAAGAAAATTATAAACCCCTCTACAATCTTACTCTTTTACTCATTTCAGCCATGCGGCCGCAGTCATGCTGGAACACCACCATGATCTTTCTGACTTCTTCAGTTTAGGTGTTTCACATCACCACTCCTATATGTGCCTTTATCCCAGCTGTTGGTACATTTGGTGTATACGGGAGTTTGATTCCGCTGCCCTCGTCTATACCTAATGTCAGACTGTTGGTTCATCCGGTATTGTGGAGAGTAGGATGTCTCGTTCTTTTTCGAAACCATCTACTTCCATCTTATGCAAATTTCTTAGTTTTTGTGGCAGGGCATTGAAGAGCTATAGGCCTTTGAACCCTATACTATTGCAATACCTGTTCCTGAATTTAGATGGAGTGGATGGTACCTTTGATATAATACAATGGTGGCCAGTTCTGGCATTTGTATAACATGCAATGCCAAAATTAGGTACTAGCCCTTCTAGGATTTCCCATATGTATATTATTGCATATCTCTCATACCTTCGCTCCAGGGAGTAAAGCTGTAGTTTTCTCAGCCAATCCCTGTAGCTCACCCGCTGCACTGTTTCAATCTTTTTAGTGTAGTGGTGTTGGACTGCTTCAAGCTCCATTGTTAGTTTGGCACTATATGGTGACCTGGGAGTAGTAATCCAGGTGGCTGAGAACAAAGGTTCTCCACAGGGTCAACATAGTTTCTTGGTCTCTTGTCATGAAGGACTTCAGTATCCATACTGCCAGTTGTCTGCACTTTGCTGCCATCTTGCTTATGTGCATATGAAATGATGCGTCATTGCACATACTGATCCCCAAGTGCTTCACTGCCTGTGACTCTGAGATTGTAGTGCCTTCGGGTCCTGTAAATGTAGATTGTACTGTATTTGTGAGTTGATAGTGCAGTGTTTGAAATTTTCCAGTATTAAACTGCATTTTGTTTACTTTGGCCCACTTGTATATTGAGTTTAGGTCCTGCTGTAAGCTTGAAACATCATCTTGGTTTTTTATTGCCTGTGATAATTTTGTATCATCAGCATAGCTGGTGGCAGTGGTTGTCTGAGTGACTGTGGTCATGTCTAATAAGGCTATTATGAACAGTAATGGCCCCAGAACAGTTACACAAGTATATAGGAGGGTATATAGATATATAAAAATATAATACTATAAGATATAAAATTCTCTTATAAAGAATTTATAAAATGAAAAAATAAAATATTTCATTGTGAATGACATGAACTGTATAATGGAGATAAGAAATAAAAAATAAGGATAAGTCAAGGTATGCATAACAAATGCTGATTAAAAAAGAAATAAATTAAGATAAAGGTATCATGGGAAATTGTTTTATAAAATATATTAGTGACACAGAAATGTGTGGAATAGTAACAGTTCACAGGAAGTTTACCTTATACTTAGGGGAGGTGCAAGATCTAACTTGGGCATAAAGACAGAAATTTGGGGGAGATGGAATTAGTTGATAATATTAGTCCACTACATGATTGGTACTTAATCATATTGACCCTGGAGAAATGAGAGACAATGTTTCTCTTGGCAGGATTTGAACATAGGACAGAGTGAGTCGGAGAATCCGAATAAATGCTGAAAGCAGTTTATCTAAAGTTCTAATGATACCACTAATCTCTCCCTCACCACTGCACCCATAAAAGAGATAATCGCAGCTGTTGTAAGAGAACTGAAATGTTAAAAACTTTGAAAACAATAGTTGTGAAAGGTTTGAAGTTCTGATTCCAGTTACACCCGATAAAACTGAAAGGTCAGAACTCACTTCTGCTAAATTCCATCCAGATCACTTCCAAAATATAACAACATGAAATGTGTGGAAATCAAGGATGGATTCTCTACATATTAGCTTGATTTGCTAGAAATAGCAGCAAAGTTTCCCTCAAATCACACCCAACTATCTTAAAGCAGAAATAAAACCAAGAGCAATGTAACTATAGATTTAGAAAATGTCATGGTTGATTAGAGCTGATTCATGGCTAAACAATAATGACAAGGTCAACAATGTTGAATGTGTGAAACCACAACTGGAGCCTCTATACAGTTGCTTGATTTGCTAGAAATAGTTGTAAAAAGTTTCCCTTATCATACCCTGCTGTCTTAAACAGGAACAAAACATGAGACACTGTAATGCAAGGTTTACAAAATGTCAGGAATGTCTGTAATCAAAAGTCTGCTTGATTAGGACTGATCCAGGGCTAAACAATATTAACAATATGGAATATGTAAAACCAATGAGGGAGTCTCTACACAATCACTTGATTTACTAGAATTAACAGGAAAATTTTCCTCAAATCACACCCTGTCATCTTAACCCTTTAGCTTTCAGATTACTCTGTCAAATGTAATGCTTATTTATTCACAATGTTTTGAATTAATCATGCAGTATCTTGTAGCTTTGAGATTTCTATGATGTGATTGTTTACTTTTAGAATGACATTGTGAGATAGGTGTGAGAGGCTGAATCTAGTCATAAAACAAGTAGAATATTTGGATTGTCTATGGCCAATTTAAATGCTAAAGGGTTTAAACAGGAATGAAATATGAAACAATGTTATGCCTTAGGCTAAACAACAACAACAACAACAGCAGCACCAGCAACAATGTGGAATGCATAAAACGGGATTCAGCAGACATTGACATTTTGTTTCTGTAATGACATTTTTGTTTTTTGTTTGTAGATGTCAGCATTTGATGATGACAAGTCATTTAAATAATTATTTTGTCTTTTATCTTTTATTCGTTTCAGTCATTTGACTGTGGCCATGTTGGGGCACTGCCTTGAAGGATTTTTAGTCAAACAAATTGGCCCCAGGTCTTATTTTTTTAAAGTTTAGTACTTATTCTATTGGCCTCTTTTGCTGAACTGTTAAGTTACAGGAGTGTAAACACATCAACACTGGTTGTAAAGTG
This sequence comes from Octopus sinensis, assembly GCF_006345805.1. Lineage (NCBI taxonomy): Eukaryota > Metazoa > Mollusca > Cephalopoda > Octopoda > Octopodidae > Octopus > Octopus sinensis. The sequence continues at coordinate 144,317,738 of NC_042998.1, read as the reverse complement.
GTAGAGGTGACAAACATACACAACCATATATATGATGGGCTTCCTTCAGTTTCCGTCTACCAAATCCACTCACAAGGTTTTGGTTGGTCTGAGACTATAGTAGAAGATACTTGCCCAAGGTGCCACACAGTGGGACTGAACCCAGTGCCATGTGGTTGGGAAGCAAGCTCCTTACCACACATTCACACCTAAATTTTGGAACAAAGCTGGAAATTTTAGGAGAATGAGGTTAGTCAGTTACATCTCCCTCAGTATGTGGCTGGTACTTTATTTTATCTACCAATAATGGATGAAAGGCAAAATTGCACTTGGTGGGATTTGAACTCAGAAAATAGTGAGCTGGAAGAAATACCACTAAGCACTTTGCCCGCTGTGTTAATGATCCTGTCTCCTTGCTGGCTTAAGTCATTTAACTCTTTTGTTACCATATTCTTGTTGAAATAAATTGCTTTTGTTTCGATTAATTTTAAAAATCATGAAGTATTCTACCTGCTTTATGTTCAAACTGGCCAGATCTGGTCTCTTACATCTACCCTGCAATGTCATTCTCACAATATCCAATCACATCATAAAAATCTCAAAGTTATGAGAGAATAGGTGATTAATTTAAAACAATGTGAATAAATAAGCATTATATTTGACAGAGTAATCTGAATGCTGAAAGGTTAGACTGGTGTTTGGAACATAGATAACATAGGTTTTAATTTAGATTGCTTGAAGACAGGAAGTTTGCATTATAGAACTAGAGGTAGTGTTAGGCAGGTTAGTATCATACCTTGATGTCACATGAACCAGTTCTCTGCAGCCTTCAAGATTACATGCCCTAAAAGATGCAGCTTTATTCTAGGAGATGAGAGATGGGATCAGAGTATAACAGATTTTTTGCTGAAGAGGAGTTGTATGTGTGTTTGTATAATCACTATGCTATGGGTAGTGATGATACAATAATCTCCCTTGTCAAAGGGTTTTCTGTTGTTTTTATGCCCTAAAAGACATGTGGAATAAGATATTCCTTACTTTAAAAAAATCCCAAAACATAAGCAAAAAAAACTAAAACAAAAAAAAACAGGTAAGTATTAGCAATAAGAAGGGCATCTGATTGTTAAAACAGGGACTCAATAATATGTTCATCTAATTCATGCTATCATGGAAGAACAGGTGTAAAAGCATACAAACAAATGAATATTTCTGTTAAGGAAGCTTCAACAATGTCAGCAATGAGAAACATCAACCTTGAAAATATCAACATTAGCATACTCATCACCACTGTTAATGCAGCTGCTGCTATCACCACCATCACCACCACCACCAACACCACTACTACTGCCCCCCCCCCCGCTGCTGCCAAATCCACCATCATCTTGAGAGGCTGACTACTCTAATTTCTAGGCAGTAGCTTCTCATCACATATCTATTTGTCTGTTGTTAGCTAATAAACTAGATCTAGAGTATTGTAAAAGCATTCTGTAGAATCAATAACTTGCACATTTTTACTTATCTAAACTTGCTTTGACTAAGCAACAACATTGTTTCTTTACTGTTTTTAGATAGTTTTATTTTTGGATTTGGTTTTCTTGGTTCTTGATGTGAGCTTTTGTGTTAAAACAGATTTTGGGTTATCACAAGAGGGTCATTATGCCAATAATAAACACATGCACTGGTTCTGTTTCACTTCTTTTATATATTTTTGGTCAGTTGCTTAACCATCTAATCAATTAACTAATCGATTGTTTAATTAATTGTTCAGTCAAATAAGACCTGGAATAGAGAGGGTATGTCATTGATGAAGTTGTGAATGGTGATGAAAGGGATTTGGCAAACCTAGCTGCTTGATTGATTGATTGACTGATTGGTTAATCAAATAATTGATGAGTTAACTGGTTAGATCATTAACCAATTGATTAATAATAATAATAAAAGAGGTGAAATATACTACAAGTGTGTGTTTATTGGTGTAGGTACCTTTCTGATATACAGCAAAATTTTAGATAGTTGTTTTGCTAGAAATGTTCTTATAAGCCAATGCATTGACACCAGTATATTACTGCTACTTAATCCTTTTTAATACCAACCTTCTGAAACAACCTCTACTTCTATCATACAGACTTCCAGTTTGAAAGTGATCTAAATGAAAAAAAAAAAAACTTTCCATTAAGATTTCGTGTTAATTAATATTGTAAATACCAGCTTAATAATAGTTTTAATTTAGGAAACAAAGCTAGAAATTTTAAGGGAAGGAGGAGTTAGTTGATATCATTAAACTCTATACTTGAGCAGTACTGTATCAAAGGGATGAAAAACAAAGTTGACTTGAGCAGGATTTGAATTTAGGATATAAAGTGCTCAAACAAATATGTAGTGAACAACTATCAAATATCTAAGTGAGGAATCATGTGTAACTTGTGGATTGTTTTAATATGCATCAAATATGAAGAAAAATATTAACTGCTTATTAAGATGGCCATTTGTTAATATGATTATTATGTTGTTACAATATAGAAAATACAACTTTGAGTTGTGGCGTGTACACAAATTGTTTGTTGTTGTGCAGTACACATATCGCCTCAAGTTCCATGGTCCATTGTGTGAGTTACTACTAAAGAGAGACAAAGTATATAACTATGTAGAGAGGATGATAGATCTGCTGTTGACCAGCATGCTGAGAGAGTTGCTCTTCAGGTAGACATCAAATGACCAAAATAGAAAGAACTTATTTGCTGTTGTGTTTTATCTTTCTAACTAATCTAGGTCAAGCTGAAAGCAAAGGATTTCTCCATCAGTTGTGACCTATGTATGGCATGTGAAAAATCAAGAAGTCAGCTTTTTTCTGATAAATTCCTTAGTGCAACAGGCTTGAACAATAGGCTGATGACTTGTAGGAAAATGTGGATTTAGTTTTGGACCCTAACTCAGAAATTTGGTAGCTGTTCACTACAATTATGTTTGCTCTAATAATTCTGCACATTTCCTATTCTATAAATAAATAACTCAGCCTAATAAAGATAAAGTTATTTTACTAAGTTCTTCATTATTTTCAAAATTAATTGAAACAAAGACTGTTTATTATCATCAGTGGAAATAACAAAAGGGCTAATTTGACATACTTGGTATGCAAGAGGTAATACCATGTTAGACAGATAAAAACGTTGATGCCATTGGAATTTGACATGAGAACTGTATGGTAATGAAATTAGTAATGGTTGAGAATCTCACTTGGATTAAATCAGGTTATAGATATCCAATGAGAATACTTCATATATATATATATATATATATATATATATATATATATATATATATATATATAAGGTATTGGTATCTAGAAGACCCAAAGAGTGACAGGTAACACTAAGTAAGTGCTATGGACAGACTGTAGTTAAACTCTTGGTTTGATAGTGATACGAGTGAAGAGTTTAATGTGGGTCTTGTATTAGCATGTATAATATATATTTGTCTAATATATATATATATATATATATATATATGATAGGTGTAGGGTGTGGTTGTGTAGTAAGAAGTTTACTTCCCAACCACATGGTTCTGGGTTCAGTCCCACTCCATAGCACCTTTGGCGAGTGTCTTCTTCCCTAGTCCCAGGATAATTAAAGCCTTGTGAGTGGATTTGTCTGAAAGAAGCATGCCATATGTGTGTGTGTGTGCGTGACTGTCATGCAAGTGGTATTTTTCATTTCTAATCTTCTGTTAAGACATGTCTGGTTACTTGGAAACAGTTATGAGTTGGTGATATATGGCCATAGAAAATCTGCCTCATTGAATTTTGTCCAACCTATGCATACATGGAAAAATGAACTTTAAAATGATGATATATGATCTGGGATGGTATTTTGAATTACAGGGGAATGTTGAACCAGAGATCAGGTCATAGATATACAACTAGAAAGACTTTGATACTTAATAATAGATAATGAATATGATCCTAGATGATGTGTTAAGATACAGGGGTGTTTTGAGTCAGTGGTCATATTTGAGAAAGACAATTGATACTTATTATATAACATTATATACTATCATATTATATATTCACTATCATAAAATAAAAACAAAATGTGCATTTAAACGGAACATTTCTCTTATAAATGACTTTCATGACACTTTCTCAATACATTTATGTTTTATTTATATTTTGTTACGCATACACACTTTCTCTTTGTAATTTAGTATATCTCCATATGAAGTATTGTTAGGAGTGTTTGTCATAGCTTAATAGGCTAAATTCTTAGTCATTCACACAATGTGTATGGTGTCATTAATTTCTATTTCACACCCTGAATTGTACAACTGTTTACAGTTCATGTGTTTGTGTGTATTTGTGTATGGATGTGTGTGTGTCTGTGTTACTATCATCATCATCATCAATGACCTTGTTTTTGTCTGTATTTTCTTGCTGATGTATGTTGATCAGCTTTGTAAACATCTTTCATTTCTAGACATACCTACAAACATATACATGCATGTTTATTATCATCATTTAACATCTATTGTCCATGCTGGCATGGGTTGGATGCTTTGACTGGGGCTGGTAAGCTGGAAGGCTGCACCAGACTCCAGTCTGATTTGGCATGGTTTTCTATGGCTGGACATCCCTAATGGACATCCCTGAGAGTGTAATCGGTGCTTTTATGTGCCACCTGCACAGATGCCATTTGCATGACACCGATAGACATTTAATATTTAATTTTCAATATTTCATTTCTTCAATAAGACAATCAATACTTCATTTCATTTCTTTCTTACTATATATTCTATATCCTATATTAATATTATAAGAATATAAATAAAACATAAAAAACAGAGTTGGAATTCCTTTGAGTAACACACATATATATATGTACATATGTATGTATGTATGAGTAAATATCCATATGCACACGTGTATGTATGTATATATACATACACACACACACACACACACACATTTACACAGAGAGAGGGGTCTCTCACTTTACAGAAGTAATACATTCCTGAAAATTTGGCTGTAATGCGAAATTCTGGTATGCGAAATTAATTTTCCTACTAAATTTCATATTATCAAGTGAGATTATGTTCCTATGGATTTAAAAAAAAAAAAAAAGCCCAAGCAAGACAAGACAGAAAATAACTATTTCCAAAAATGCACAATACAATACAGATATATAAAAATACAAGACTATTTCACAAAGAATATGTTAGGGAAACAAGATTTATATTGTAAGAGTACTGAGCTCATTGTAAACTCCTTTTGTAATCATATCTAGTTTTTAAGTTATTGAGTCCTATAATCACGTGGACAACTGCTATTTTTGTAACCTAAATTTGAAGGGTATTAACCAGAAAAATTGACAAATGCTTGTCTATCTTAATCTTGCCTCTGTCATTAGACCAGTTCCACACTGAAGAACTTCCTGTTCTTGTCTTCAGTGTCTTGCTTCAGATAACTTCACACTCAACCAAAGAAGATTTTTCACCTGAAGATGACACCAGAGATCAAGACTTTTTAATTGAGACTTTACCTCAGCTATTCTCTCAGGTAGAGCTGAATGATCTAGTTCGTGACTTGAACCTCCAAAAAAATTCTGCAGAACTTTTGGTTTCCTGATTGAAAAAGAAAAATCTTCTAGAAAATAGTATTTGTATAACCTTTTATCAGAGTTGGCATGAAGAGTTCTTTTCTTTCTTCACAAAAGAGAAGAGCTAGTTTACTGCAGAGATGTCAGTGGGCTTCTTAATAAACTTGGCATTGAGGAATTCAAACCAGAGGAATGGTGTCTTTTCATAGACAGCTTAAGCGTAGTTTAAAATGTATATTGTTGTCCAATGGAAATGTGTATGACCTGTTAATGACTTGGCCACCCAACAACTTTGAAGGAAAAATATGAAGAAATTAAGTTGGTTTTAGAGAAGACACTGTATCATGATCATAAATGGGTCATCTGTGTTGACTTAAGATGGTGAATTTTCTTATGGAACAGCAATCTGGTTATACCAGATACCCATGCTTTCTTTGCATGTGGGACAGTAGAGACCGAGTAAACCACTATGTTAAGAAAGACTGGCTACCTCAAATAAATATGGCTCCATGTAGAGCTGCCAATATATTGATCCCGTCCACTACACGATCAATCACAATCACCCGCAACCTCAGTCTTGTTCCTCATACCTTCAACTCTACATTGCTACTTCCTCTGCTTTCAACTTCTTATTTCTTTATTGCCTACAAGGAGCTAAACATAGAGGGGACAAACAAGGACAGACAAACGGATTAAGTTGATTACATCGATCCCAGTGCGTAACTGGTACTTAATTTATCGACCCCGAAAGGATGAAAGGCAAAGTCGACCTCGGCGAAATTTGAACTCAGAACGTAGCGGCTGACAAAATATGGCAAAGCATTTCGCCTGGCGTGCTAACATTTCTGCCAGCTCACCATCTTATGCTCTCAACTTCTGTACCGTCAACGGCCCTTACACTACTCACTCCACTCCATTCTTCTACCACTTCTGGAATCATTAGGGTTGTTGAGCAGCCCATGTCCATGAGGGCTCATAACACCCTTCCGTTCACCATGACTTCTACTACTGGCAATGACTGTATATGTGCCTCTATTCTTTTCACGGGATGTCTACCGGTGCAGTAGTCTTCCTTGGACTGATTCCCTGCATGCATTCACTAGCGATGTGGCCTCTCTGTCTGCATCGATAGCAAATTACTCCAGGCCTGGGTTCCTTGCAGTCCCTTGCCATATGTGAACCCTGACACCATAAACACTGCCCTTTGAAGGGTCACACACGTTCCTTGTTCGACCCCTCTCCGCCGCTCTTTGTTTGACCCCTTCTTGGTGTTGCAGTCGCTGCCAAAGGTGTCGCCCTGCAACATGAGATGATGGCTCTGGCCCAAGATATTACATCTCCCATTGCCATGGAGTGAATGTTTGGCAGCTTTTACAGTTCGACCGACATGTGGTCAGGAAATCCTGTCACAAAGGCTAATTTAACGGTTTGTTCTAATGTACCATCTCTGTATCCCACGAGTCTAGCCAATCTCCTGGTTTCGTTGGCAAACACATCAACCTGTTCACCCATCCACTTTGCTTTCCCCAGTCAACCACATGCCATAAATGGCCTTTCTGTGAAAGCCTTCATCAGCCGGCCTTCTATTTTTCTGCACTCAACTGGTTCTTCTCTTCCATTTCCAGGTATAGCGCCAGTGCCGATCCATTGAGATACAATGGTATAAAACTTGCTAGATCATCTATACCTTGGAGTCTTGTGACCAACTTAATTTTTTGCAGCCAAGCGATCACATCTCCCTTGCCACAAAATGGCCTAACCGTCTCATTTGAAACATGGACCATACCTATCATTTTTTGGGGTTTTTTTTTGGAGCCGAAATAGCTTGTAGTGTAAAGGAAGAAAAAAGACAGAAGCGAAGAGAGAATTATGGTAATCTTACCTGTTGGTCCGGAAAAATGGTCATTTTCAACATCCATGTGCTGCCTCAATCTCCAAGGTTCATTCTAAGTCCACATGCGCTATCCGTTGCTATATAGTCTCAACGTTTGCTCTGATGTGCTGTCCACCGCCAACTGGCCCCTTGTGCTTCGCTGATGCTGCATGTCCACTACGGCACTTCTGGTGGGATCCACAGGCCCTACTTCCAACAGGACATGCCTACTCCCTCACTTCTGATCCTTCCCTACAACACAGCATGGCTCATAACACCACAACTGCCTTCAGTTCTGCTCGACAGCTTCTTCCCAGACTTCTTAACCCTTTTGTTATCATATTTATTTTGAGATGTTCTGTGTTTCTTTCAATTATTTTAAATATAACAAAGAATTTAGTAAAATAACTTAGCTATAAAGCTAGTTTTAGGAACATAAATTGTGACTAAGGTTTGGTGGAAAATTTTAATTCAAAACTTATGAAAACAAGACATTTGTACTACAGAGCCAGAGCCAGTTTCAGCTGGGTTGGTAATGAAAGGGTTGAATTGAAGGCAAATCTAACAACAGCAGCGATTAATTATCCACAACAAATATGTAGTAAGAGAAATTGACCCAAGAAAGATTTGTTTTGTGATTGTAGAAAATTGTCTTATTCCTATTGATGCATTAATGAAAAGATACAGCACTGAGGAAAAGAAAGTACTACATGAGAACAGTCAGCAGATTTTATAGGCAATTCACCCTTTGACATAAATACACTCTCACACATGCATGTATATGTGTTGGCATACATGCTGATATCTCTTGTAGCCAGTTAGATTCAAAAGTTGGTGTGTTGATAGTGGGGATGATGTTGATTGCATTGGTTTAGATGTTGAAGATGGTGGTCATATTGTTCTTGTTAACTGTGTTGCTGTGGTTGTTAAGTCTCAAGTCAATTTTCATAGATCTAAGACCAAAGACATTTCAGTTAACTGTTAATATACCCTAGGATACTACAGTGTATCTTTTTATTTGGAACGGATTTGCTTATTGTTTTCATACTATGTATTATTGTTACTATTGGTAGTTTTGTTCATGTTTATGATAGAAACACACACACACATATACACACATATGTACACATTCATAAATGCAGGGCGCGGTGAATATATTGTCTGAATTATGCAAAAAGGAAAATAATACTGACATCTCATTTTAACAGATATATTTACCAAAATTACATAAAAATATCTTGAAATACTAAAGAGTAAATTTATTCAATAAAATCGTCATTAGCTTCAACCACGGCTTCTAGACAACTTTGTAATCTCCTGCAATTCTTCTGGACGGTCTCCTTGTTTAAGGTGGTGAATGGTGCCATAATCTTTGCCTTCGGTTCATCTTTGGTGTTACAAGGAGTTTTGTTAGTCTCTCACTCAACTGCACCCCACACATAATAATCAAGGAGATTCCAGTCTGGGGAGTTAGGTGGCCAGATGTTAGGGATGATGTGGTCACAGAAATTGTCTGACAGCTATGACTGGGTTCTCCTGCTTGTGTGACATGGTGCAGAGCCCTGTTGCCAGACATAGGGTCTTCCAGCAGCTACCCTCTTGATCTAAGGCAGCACTATCTCCTCCAGGCACGTGATGTATATATGTATGCATATGTGTGTGTATGTATATATATATATATATATATATATATATATATATATATATATATATATATATAGGTGTAAAAGCAAAAGTACTGGTTGGTGATAGGAAGGGTGTTTAACCATAAACAAAGAAAAAAAATATCCTAGACAGCAGAGTTGGCCATTTTGTTTTTCTGTGTTACAATATGTGCTAGATGTTAAAGGACTGTGCTGAGACTATAACAATAGTTGTACATGTGTGGAAAAACCCAGTGTAATATATATGATAATGATATAACATTTCAAAATATGTTACAAAGGAAATAGAATTTCTTAGTCATGGTCTTGTGGCAGAGATAGGACACAAGTTATCAAAATTTCAGCTGTAAACACACACACACACATCAAATTCTATGTAAAAGCAATTTAACATTCAACAATTACGTAATACTTTTTAGTGGAGTACATATTTATTAAACCCATACAAGGAAAAGGTTAATAGTCACTAAGGTGAGTGAGTCAAAACTTCGAAGTCACTATCAACCTTTCCTTTGGAAAAGTCAATATATATATATGTATGTGTGTGTGTGTGTGTGTCTATATATATATATATATACATATGTATGTATACATATCATGCATTCATGATCAGATATGACTACATCAGTGCAGTATTTTCTGTGGCTGGATGCTCTTCTTGATGCCAACCTCCACTCATTTCCAAGCAAAGTAATGATTTCTCAGTCTCTGAACAAATAGACAAGGTTATGCAGAGAACTAGAAATAAATGACTCTGAATGAGTCTTTTCTTTTACAATCAGTAAACATACATGGAGACTAAGGGACATATGAACTCACTCATAACAAAAAGACACACACACACACACACATGTATATCTGTGTGTGTTGTATGTATATATAAATATCATTATCATCATCATCTTGTAAAGTTTGTTTTCCATGCTGGCATGGGTTAAATGGCTTGAACAGAGCTGGCAAGCTGGGGTACTGCACCAAGTTCCAGTCTGATTTGGTTCGTTTCTATGGCTGGATGCCCTTCCTAACAGCAACCACTTTACAGTGTGTGCAGAGTGCTTTTAATATGGCACCAAATTTGCTCATGAAGTATAGGTTGGACTGGACACCTCCTGTGCAGCTAACCATCTCCCTTTCTCTCCCCTGTTATTACTGATGTCTACTCTTTTATGTTGCTATTACTGTCTGTCTCTTTACATCCTGCCATTACTGTTGCTTTTGTATTTCTCCTTTTCATAGTGTTTTTTCCATTTCTCCCTCTTTTTTCTCTTGGAGTCCCTCATCATATTATTGCTTCTTTCCCCTTCTGATTCTAGCTCATTGTCTGCCATCACACTCCCTGTTATTCATCTTCTTGAACATGTTATCCTGAATAAATGGAGTCAGTGTAGAATATTGAGGGCTCTTTAGTCTTGCAGAGCACCACAGCAATCTTACTTTTACTGATGCCATCATAAAACAAAGAAAGAAAGCAATGAAATGAAAAAGTGAGATAACAAGTAATGGAATATATTTGAAGAAAAATATTAACTTTCAAAATCTTCTGGAACTCATTTTTCATGTACAAAGCTATACATAACAAGAAACAATCAGAACATGCCAAAGAATAAAAGGATAAATAATGGGGGAAAACATAAAAAGTGAAAATGAAAGCAAAGGGTGTCAAATTTCTTGTTGAAAATTTTCTATAATGGATGTTTTGGTCCCTTTTCTCTTATACTTTACCTCTCTGTACTCTTTATTCTCCTAGTATAAAGTTGCCCCTTCAGGGTTTGTAGTTGTGCAAGGTACATGGTAATCTCAATAATTCTGGTTTCATGAAAGATGCAACCAGTACATGCTGCATGGTGGGTGATGTTAGGAAGGGCATCCAGCTGTAGAAACCTTGCCAAAACTGATAATGGAGCATGATGCAACCCTTGGGCCCATCAGATCTCAACATTAAATGATGATTATAATGATTATGATGATGATATTTTGCTTTATGCAAACAGTTATAAAGAAAATCATTTCTTGAATTCAAGCTGTTCCTGATTTGTGATAACATTAAAAGCTTTTCTTTGAAGCAAGAATGAAACTGAGTTTCTTTCTACTGTCACTGTTCTTGAAGGTAGGTGCAAAAGCAAAAATACCTGTTGGTGATAGGAAGAGTATTTAACCATAAACAAACAAACAAAAAATATCTTACACAGCAAAGTTGGCCATTTTGTTTTTCTGTGTTACATGTGCTAGATGCTAAAGGACTGGGGTGAGACTGTAACAATAGTTGAACATCCGCTTGTATGGAAAAACACAATGTAATATAGCATTTCAAAATATGATACATATATATGCATATATTCATGTATTATACTGAGAAAAAAACTGTTGTTTTAAATATTTACCAGCATGTTACTTGTTTTTGTTCTATTTTTACATTTATGGAATTTATGTTTCTTTCAGATTTCATTTATAGATTGCTTTAATTACAACTATTTATTGGTTCAACTGGTATTTACACCAACACTTCTGTTTATTGGATGAAGTGGTAATTGTCTTAACACCATTTTTGACAACATTATATATAAATAATAGAGAAAAGGAGAGGAAGAGAGCTATAGTAGGAGGGAGGGATATGTTTTTGATCTCATTCTAAAATTAGTGATGCACAAGATTGTCTTGTTATAGCTTTAATACATGAAAATGTGTTTAGTCATTCTCTGGCTAGTATAAAATAATTAATTGATTGGACAAGTCCCAGAAACAGTTTACTTGTGCAAGAGCTGTCAATTGGAAGCTCTGCATACAAGCAGGGCTGATTTAAAGCCAATTTGACAGATTTGTTCAAATTGGGCCCTGCATCAAGAGATGGCCCCATGCACACAATTGAGTGAAGGACTCTATGATTTTTTTTTAGTACATCATTGTGGTTAATAGTGGAGCCACAAGCCCTCAAGGCTTTTTGGTTGGAATTGGTGTACTACATGAAGCATAAAACACCAATCTTCAGCTTTTGTATAAATATGTAATATATAAATTATAGACATAAACCAAATCATAAATTTATTTATGATTTGGTTTATGTCTATCATTGTTTGAATTGCATAATAGTGGTTTTTCTCTAATTTATATATTATATATATATATATATTTGTATATAAAACAGAGTTTGTGTGTGTGTGTCTGTGTGTGATGTGTATGTTCCTAATTGATTTCAAAATGAGTTGCTGATTTTGACATATAAGGTATCAAAAGATTCAGAATCTTTCGGCTACCAAATGAAGTATGTTTTTTGCACAACTCTTTTTTACTACAAAAATAACCTCGAAAATGAGGTCAGGTTGCAGAGGTCATTTTGGGCAATATTTGGATTTGCTTCTAATCTACATTGCCAATTTTAATATTTTTGGTGTCAAAAAATGCAGCAATGTACAAGGAGTGTTTTGAGTGCACTTGTGATGCACAAAACCCTGTTTGTCAATGGAAAATGACCAAAAACATGCGTTTTTGGAACAATTATTGGCACATTTTTCTATCAATAATGGCCTTTGAAGGGCAGCAAGCTGGCAGAAACATTAGTATGTTGGGTGAAATGCTTAGCAGTATTTTGTCTGTCTTTATGTTCTGAGTTCAAATTCTGCCGAGATCAACTTTGCCTTTCATCCTTTCAGGGTCAATAAATTAAGTACCTGTTGCATACTGGGGTTGATCAGATCGACTGGCCCCTCCCCCAAAATTTCAGGTCTTGTACCTAGAGTAGAAAAGAATAATGGCCTTTGTGCCACAGCTAAACTGCCAATGTGAATGTCTTCAGTATTCCATGATTAAACAATGTCTTTGAAGTATTGCACAAAGTATTGCACAAATTTTAACAGAAAATTGACTAATGAACTGTGTTTCTGGCATAAAATTGATTGCTTCTGGCATTACTACCAAAAACAATTTGTCCATGTAGATTTTCTTGATAGCAAATGACTCAGGAATGCCAAACAAGCATTTTCAGGTTTAAATTCAATAAAATTTCCTCAGAGATTAAGCACAGTAAGAACCTATATTTGTTCAAGTGTGGTAAAGACATGAAGCAATGACTAAAACCTTTCAAGCTTTTTTGCCTTTAACATTTTTTTCTTTAGTCAACCCAATTTATGCCAAGTTGCTTACTGTTATTTGTATATATTCATACCTATTATTCATTCCATAAGCCACAAAGTTTGTAAGGATTTTGCTACAGTCTCCCTAATTTTCACAGTGGTTGAGTGTGTACTATAACGTGGGTGGTGAAATGGCAAACAAAATGTCTGATGTGATAACTTCAGTGAAGACAACAACAATATCATACATCTATGTGAGGACAAATTAAGGTCAGATACACATGTGAGTCTGCCCACATGTCCCTTCATTGGTCAAGATGCACACCATGTTCACTGATTGGTACAATATCAAATCAATTTTTCCTTATCAGAGACATGTACTGCAATACCAGTTGGTTGTGGTGTTATTGTTTTCAGTGACCTGGGCAATATCAGAGTGCATTGTGTGTGGTGTGTACATTCCGCTTGAACTCGAAAACTGAGTATATCATCATCATCATTTAGCGTCCGCTTTCCATGCTAGCATGGGTTGACAATGTGGCTGTAGGTCATAACACCTGGGCAACGCCAAGGTGCATTGCTAGTGTGTATGTGTGTGTATCATCATCATCATCATCATCGTTTAACGTCCGTTTTCCGCGCTAGCACGGGTTGGACGGTTTCGACCGGGGTCTGGGGAGCTCGGGACTGCCCCAGGCTCCAGTCTAGTCTGGCAGTGTTTCTACAGCTGGATGCCCTTCCTAACGCCAACCACTCCGCGAGTGTAGTGGGTGCTTTTTACGTGCCACCTGCACAGGTGCCAGAGGGGTCTGGCATCGGCCATATATATATATATATATATATATATATATAAAAGAGAGATGATAAAGGAATAAATGATTATTTTATGTACTTCGCAATATCTAAGTGATCATCATCATCATCGTTTAACATCCGCTTTCCATGCTAGCATGGGTTGGATAATTTGACTGAATTCTTGCAAACCAGATGGCTGCACCAGACACCAATCTCATCTGGCAGAGTTTCTACAGCTGGATGCCCTTCCTAATGCCAACCACTCTGAGAGTGTAGTGGGTGCTTTTACATGCCACTGGCACGAGGGCCAGTCAGGCAGTACTGGCAATGGCTACGCTCAAATGGTGCTTTTTATGTGCCACCTACACAGGAGCCAGTCCAGCGGCACTGGCAACGACCTCGCTTGAATGTTTTTTCACATGCCACCAGCACAAGTGCTAGTAAGGTGACGCAGGTATATATATATATATATATATATATATATATATATATATATATATATATATACATATATATATATATATACATATATATATACATACATATGTACATCCCCCCTCACACATCTACCTACATGCATAAAGAAGTATATATGTTTGCAAACATATTCATATATACCCTCATATACATACTTACACACACACATACATATATTTGTATACACATAAGTAAATATATATACAAACAGAAAAACATATATACATACACACTCTCACATAGCATCTATACAAGTAACACAACATCTATACACTCACACACACATGCAAACATACAAAATATATGTAGATACAAAAGCAAATACACACCATGTGCTTATACACCCAGCAGCCATACAGTAATTTTTTGGAATTTGGTGTAAGTAGAGTATCTAGCAGACTTTTCTGAGACAATATCTTGTCTAAAGCACTAATTACATTGTCGGAGAACAAGATGAAGAAGAAGAAACACGAAGCTGCTTTTATACAACTACAAGAACTCATCTACCATTTATTTCTTGTCATCTACCATCCTACACATATGCTTTTTTTTTCCTATTGTTTAATAATTTCTGGAAAATTGCCATTTTCCTTCATCTATGTTGCAGAGACTAAACATTTTGGTACTGAAGTTATTCCTTGTAACTTGATTTCACTTTCTTTCTCTTACAGATATTTATTCCATTTCATATCTTATCTTTTTTCTTTTTTTTCTTCAATTCTCATTTACTAATACTGTCATGTTCACCAAGTACTCCTCTTCCTGCTCCTCCTCTTCCTTCACCTGCTCTTCTTCTTCCTGCTCCTCCTCTTCCTTCACCTGCTCTTCTTCTTCCTCCCCTCCTGCTCGTCTTTCTCCCCTCCTGCTTGTCTTTCTCCCCTCCTGCTTGTCTTCCTCCCCCTCCTGCTTGTCTTCCTCCCCCTCCTGCTTGTCTTCCCCCCCTGCTCTTCTTCTTCCTCCTCCTCCTCCTCCTCCTCATTATCATCATCATCTTTACTGTCACTGTCATCATCAACCAAATCTGTTGCCAACTTTCTTTAATAAATTATTGAAGAATTCATGCTATCTTGTATTTTCTGATTTCATCTTTACTGCAATAACCATCAAAAGAAACCAGGAGCAGAGCTTCTCATTGGAACAGCCAAATCTCCCTCAACAACCTCTCCTTCCACATTAGAGAGAATATATGTTTCAGGAACCACATCTTGGGACATCACATTCCACAATAAAAATGAACCAGTAATGGTTAGAGATAGCAGTTGAATACTTTGTTTAGTCATCTAAATCCATTAAAGAGAGTGTATGTTTCAAATACAGGACTGGCTAGAAATAGCAGTTAATAGCAGTCATTGGTCTATAGTGGAGGATTCAGCATTCACCAGAATGTTGCGATCCACTGGAATGTTGCTCACATGATTGGTGAATCTGACCAATTGTGACTTTGCCTGGAAAGAATACTGCCCATGGGATCTAGCCAGGCCAATCATGACTTCATGTGGAATGGGGCTACAGTGCCTGATATCAACTTTGGTGCCTTCTTTTCTGAGCCTATCAATTGGTATAGAATCAACATACTTGACTGCCATACACAGAGAGCACAGGATGTTGTAGAGATGACTGACAGATGACACAGTGAACAGACATAGGCAGCAGCTGAATCTAGCTAATATCTTCCTGACTGAACTATCCATAGTAATACAATGACTAGTAGTAACTTTTCTATGCTATTTCTAATACAATAACATCTAAACTCTCTCAACATCCATTGTAATACTATTCCAATAACATCTGGGCTCTCTCAACATTCATTGTAATACTATTTCAATAACATCTGGGCTCTCTCAACATTCATTGTAATACTATTCCAATAACATCTGGGCTCTCTCAACATTCATTGTAATACTATTTCAATAACATCTGGGCTCTCTCAACATTTGTTGTAATACTATTTCAATAACATCCAAATTTTCTCAGCAAGAAATAAAGTTTGTTGATAAAAACTCAAACAGATTTCATCATTTTCATCTATGTACAACTGTTGACTTCTGGTGCTAGAAATAACAACCAGCACCCAACAGCTAACGGTCTGCTCCCGACTGTGGCAGTCAGATACAGCTCCTAGCAGTTAGCTAATAAGCTCAATCACCTGTGGTCTCAACATATTACAGCCATAGGTCTTTTTGAGTAAAATATAAAAATATGTATCTCCTAAGCCCTGAACAGCTTTTTAAGGCCTGTTGTTTTCTTTCCATTATATAATGTAAAGTAAATGGGAGTCAAGTCTTTTTCAGCGTAGCAATTCAGCTCAGTTGTTGGCAATTGACCAAATATCTGGCACTAATTACCTATAAGGGAAATGATGTGCATATAGATGGCATATAATGCTCAACACTTGTGCTTTGATGCATTCACATGCTCCAGTATGATATATAATATACCCAAAATTTCACTTTTGTCTTTTACTGATTCAGTCATTGGACTGTAGCCATGCTGGGGCACCACCTTGAAGGGTTTAGTTGAACAAATCAACCTCAGTACTTGTTTGTAAGTTTGGTACTTATTCTATAAGTCTCTTTTGCTAAACTGCTTAGTTATGGGGATGGAAACAAACCAAAACCAGCTGTCAAGTGGTGGTAGGGGACAAATACAGACATATATATATAATCCCACCCATGCTAACATGGAAGGTGGATGTTAAACGGTGATGATGATGATGATATATATATATATATATATATTATATATATATATATATATAATATATATATATATATATACATACACACACCTTCACAAATACACACACACACATAATGGGCTTGTTTTCAGTTTCTGTCTATCAAATACACTCACAAGGCTTGGGTTGACCTGGGCTATAGTAGAAGATACTTTCCCTAGGTACCATGCAGTCAGAGTGAACCCAAGACTTCATGGTTGGGAAGCAAGCTTCTTAACCACACAGCCATGCCTGTGCCTGTGTAAGGCTGTTATAGCGTGGATGCAGAGTGACATGAAACTGGTATCTCCTACTTCAGTGTTTTTTACACTGTCAGTTTCTTACATATCTGTTCTATGTTCTCAACAGGTAGATGAACTGAAATGTAAACAATCTTATTTATGTTTAGAATGTAAATATAGAAGCATTGAGAAATATGTAAATAAATCTTCTATAAATGATGTATCTCAAATGTCAATCCAGCTATGAATAATAATTTGTAAAACATAAGGTTAAAAACCCCTTGGTTGAAAAGAGGGTGAAAAGCTACACATGAGATTCAAACCATGCATCCAATTTGGTTGTAATGCTATCACAATTATCTGGGTTATGTATGCTTCAAATCCTCTAAGTAGCTTTCTAGCTTTTTTTCCCCATTCTAAGGGGTTTCTAGCCCTATGTATTATCAGTTATTAGTCATAGTTGGATTGGCAGTGCATGTACAACAAAGTGTAAGTGATTTGAGAGAAAAATTGGGTATATGAGACATCAGATTGTTGTGTGCAAGAGAGAATTGCGCTAGTATGGTCATGCGATGCAAATGGATGAGGGCAACTACATAAAGAAGTGCCAATCTTTAATTGTGGAGGGGACATGTAAAGTGGTTGGCATTAGGAAGGGCATCCAGTTGTAGAAACCATGTCAAAACAGATAAAATGGAGTCTGGCCAGCTTCTGTCAAACTGTCCAACTCATGCAATATGGAGAACGGACATTAAATGATGATGATGATGATTATTTACATATTTCTCAACTCTTCTATATTTATATTTTAAATATAAACAACCTTGTTTTCTCAACTGTAAGATTAAAGCATCTTATTTGAATGGATGAAAATCTGAACCACTTTAGTGTAATGGTATCACGACTACCTAGGTTTCAGTAGAGCTGTAGTTCGAATCTTGAATCCTGCAAGTAGCTTTCTACCATTTTATTGCCATCCAAGAGGTTTCAAATCCTATGTATTATGAGTTATTATTTATAGCTGGGTTAAGGCAGCAATAGTTAGTACGCCGGGCAAAATGCTTACCAGTATTTCATCTGTCTTTACATTCTGAGTTCAAATTCTGCCAGGCTCAACTTTGCCTTTTATCCTTTCAGGGTTGATGAAATAAGTACCAGTTGAGCACTGGGGGCAATGTAATCAACTTACTCCCCTATCCCCAAATTTCAGGCCTTGTGCCTATAGTAGAAAGGATTATTTGTAGCTGGGTTGGCATTTGAGAGACATTGTTTATGGAAGATTTATTTTCATATTTCTCAATGCTTCTGTTGTTACATTCTCAATATAAACAAACTTGCTTTCTCACTTGTCAGATTAAAGCCTCTAATTTGGATGGTTGTAAGCCAGAGAGTCACTATAAATGTAATGATGTCACGATTCTCTGGTTATTACAGTAGATGCAGTATTATGAGTTATTATTTATAGCTAGAGTAAGATGCTGGGCAAAATGCTTGGTGGCGTTTTGGCTGTCCTTATGTTCTGAGTTCGAATTCTGCCAGGGTCGACTTTGCCTTTCACCCTTTCAGGGTTGATAAAATAAGTACCAGTTGAAAACAAGAGTCAATAAAATCTACTTAGCACCCCCCGAAATTGCTGGCCTTGTGTAAAGATTTGAAACCATTATTTATAGCTAGATTGGCATTTGAGATACATTGCTTGTAAAAGACTTATAAAGTGTTTGTATAATGTTCTACAATACTATATACCACAGTGTATACCAGTTTCCTTTCTATTACAACACAGTTATTTAGTTAATATATTATCAACATTGTTGTTTATTAGATGGTATAATATTCTCAACCAACCAATATACTAAAGGAGGGTAATAAATATTTTAGTGTGGTAGGTTTGGACTAACTAGAATCAACATAGGTGGGAAGAAATTTGGAAGCTGACCTGACCTTTGTGCGATTAGTAAAGCTGGAAAGTTATTTTGGTTTGTAGAAGTCAGAATGTATAGGTTTTGTCAGTCAGTAACTGCTGTCAGATATTAGTGAAGACAAATTTAGATTGGAGACTGACATTGGCTGACCTTTGTGTGAGAGTGAACTGACAAAAGATTTGGATAGGGGAATCAGGACAGTTAAATTTTGTTCTAACCAAAGTCAGAAGAAATAAAATGTTTATTTTGGAGTGGATTTTTCACTTCTACAAGGCTGTGTGGTTAAGAAGCTCACTTTCCAGTCATTTAGTTTTAGGTTCAGTCTCACTGTGTGGCACAGCTTTGGGTTGACTAAAACCTTATGAATGGATTTGGTGGTAGATCGAAACTGAAAAAGCCCATCCTATATGTATGCACACATTGGGAAAATGTCTTTCTAACATAGCTTTGGTTTCACTAATGTCTTATAAGTGGATTTGATGGTAGATAGAAACTGAAAGAAGCCCATCATATATGTACATGTGTGTGTGTGTGTGTGTGCATGTGCATGTGTCCTTGTCTTGACATAGTGAGATAGTTGTGTCACTGTCAAACAAGTGTCCTTCATTCCCAATGTCCAGTAAAGGGGAAATATTATCTTACTTGGACAGGAAGGACATCTGGGGCAAAAAATTTGCCTCAACCAATCAGTTTGACTCAGGCGAACATAGAAAAGTGAACATTAACACAATGATGATGATAATGATGATGAAGTTCAAAATAACCTAAATGAAAATGGCTAAAACATAATCTTTATCTCTATATATATAAAAGAGAGTTTCTGTCTGTTTTTCCCACAAAACATAATTGAGACACCATCTCATTTATAATCATGGGTGTTTTGTCCACTTTCACACTTTAACTATGGTGATGATAATGATGATGGTGTGACCAGAGCTAAAGTGCCAACATTTTCAAAGAATCAATCTCTCTCTCTCTCTCTCTCAATCTGTCTTTATATTTGGCTGGAAATTGTCCTGTGGCAAGAATGGTCAGTGTTCAAGACAATGACAACCTCCACACCATATATATTTATTCATTTATTTATTGAAGGATGGTCTGTTTTGCACAATTAAACAGTCAGTCTCTTTCTCTCTAATGACTGCCACAAGTAAAACTAAAAAGAAAAATTCTGAGGTTAATATGTCCAACTAAAAATTCTTCAAGGCAGTAGTTCCTCAGCATGGCCACAATTTATTAACTGGAACAAGTAAAAGGTGAAAAGAAAGAAAAGATAAAAGAAAATTATAAGAGTGAGTGTTTTGTCCACTTTCACCAGCAGAGCGGAATTCTAAAGAAATGGGCCACTATTTTTTTATCTGTCTGTCTGTCTGTCTCTAAAAGAACACACACACACACACATGTATATTCATTCATGTTTCAGATATACCTATTTTTCTAACTTCTCCATTGAGATATAAATATACAAATTTCTTTCACATAAGCAGAGACAATCTGAAAGTGAAGACATATGCACACAGACACAAATTCACAGCAAAATGAAAATCATCGACAAACCGACAAAAAGACAACCACACAATGCCTTGCCCTGCATTCCTGTAGTATAGTGTTGGAATTTCAGCAAAACACTGATACCATTCAGCATTTGTAAATTCATTTCACTATTACTTATTGATATTCACACATCATTTGTACTTTCATTTCACTACAACTTACTGATTTCATATTCCCTTAAGCTATTCTTCTCTATGATATACCTATTTTCCTTGCATTACTGTAACATATCGTTCGAATTTCATTTTACTATTACTTACTGATATTTATTATTTATTCTCATAAAAAAAGACTTCACAAAATGAACACCAAACAAATGCACGATGTGCATCAGAAAATGACGATGGGATGCACACGGCTTGCAGATCAGCAACAGAGAAAGAAAGCTTAACATGCATCTGAAACTGAACATCAACGAAATGCATGACTTGCAAATAGCAAACAAAGAATGGCAGCTTGATGTGTAGCAGAAAATGAAGATGAAAGGCATGCATGACTTGCAGCTGATCTTCGAAAAGTATCATATCGTATGCAAGAAACAACTCAAGAAGCTGCAAACAGACTTGCAGATAGCCAACAAAGAATGATATTGATCTTCTAAAAATGCACACATACAGGAGAGTAAATTATACATATAATAATACTTTCAATGTGGCTCCCGATAAACAGTAAAAGTAATTACCCAATCAATGACGGGTTTTACTGCTAGTATTTTATAAAATAATAAATACAATTTTGGAAGTCCTCAGGAGTTTTTGACAGCTTGTTGCTTAGCTTTGTGGTTTCAACTTATGAAAAAAAGAAAACCAAGAATGAGATAATGTGTGTGTGTGAGCGAACACAAAGGCGATGCAGGCCTTAATTCTTCATGAAAATTGAATGAAAGATAAATTTTCTCCTGGATAAGACACTAGTCCATTGCATATAACTTTCTTTTGTTTTTCAATAATCAATTTATCTAACATTTAGTAGAGTAAAAATATGTGTCCAGAACCAACAAAATGCCGGAAACAATTTTGAACTTGTGACCCACTGTTGAGATAGTATCCACTTAACATCCTGCTTCTACTTCATTATTGAAGCTCTTTGAAATATTCAAGTAGAGTTTGGGTATTTTTTTCTGTTATATCTTGTACATCTTTACTGTCTGTGATTGGCTGTTCTGCCTACTTCGTAATAAAGGGTCATTCTGTTTGCACTTAATGTTAATTGTATAGAAAACCAGACACACTCTTTAATTAAACAGTTGTTTTTCTATAAAAATTTGTGTGTGTGTGTGCGCATTGACTATATGAAAGCGAATTTGCATTTGCAAGTATGTCTGATATATATGTGTGTGTGTGTGTAGAATTGTGATGAACTGTAACCTCAGACACTACCACAAGAATATGGGGAGTTTTTTACTAATCCAAATAATATTGTTTGCTTGGTGTACTAACAGAGTTTATAAAGTATTTTGCCCAGAATGGTAATCCTTCACTAATAATTATATATATATCCTCTTCTTCCATCTCCTCATCATTTTAACAATTACTTTTTCATGCTCCTATGGGTTTGGTAAAATTTGTTGAAGCTGATATTTCTATGGTTAAATGCTCTTCCTGTCACTGACCTTCAACTTTTACTAAGTAATCTAACATTTCCTCATGGCCAGACATGTTTTCAGTATTGGGAGTGTACAACTCCACTTGCATGATGATGATGCTTATTTACAAATGTCACATGATGTCAAAACACATAAATACTCTCTCCCATATATATATGTGTGTGTGTGTCTGTGTGTGGGTGGATGGGTGCTTGTTGGATGGGTGGTTGTGTAACTAATAATAAAAAAAAAATAGAAAAGCAGAAATTTTGCTGATGGTTCATAATTTGTTATGGATGTTTTGACAGATAAATTAAAAACATAATTTATATAATTATTTAATTAATACACATAATTAGTTAATTCAAATGTTTTTTTAAATAAAAAACCAATTTAATATAGGAAAATATATACATAGGTGTGTGTGTGTGTGTGTGTGTGCATGTATGTATGTATGTATGTATGTATGTATGTATGTATGTATGTATGTACATATATATGTATGTGTATATATGTATATTTGTGTGTATATGTGTGTGCATTTATGTTTGTGCATATATACATGTGTGTGTTTTTTAATTCTTCCCATCACAAGCAGCATACTGAATCTTTGTCATTGAATAAATATACTCTTTCTAAATGTATTGAAGAATTTTCTCTTATAAATCCAGACATTCTTTCATTTTTTTTCTTTTGTTCTTTTCGTTTATTCTTTTACTTGTTTCATTCATTTGACTGTGGCCGTGCTGGAGCACTACCTTGAATGGTTTTAGTCAAATTGACTCCCAGGACTTATTTCTTAAGCTTAATATTTATTCTATCAGTTTCTTTTTTCTGAACTGCTAGTTTATGGGGGTGTAAACACACCAACACTGGTTGTCAAGCACTGATGGGGAGACAAGCACAGACACAAAGATACACACACACACACACATGATGGGCTTCTTTCAGTTTCTGTCTATCAAATCCACAAGGCTTTGGTCAGCCTGAGGCTATAGTAGAAGATACTTGCCCCAGGTGCCATGCAGTGGGACTGAACCTGGAACCATGTGGTTTATATATAAATCTATCTTTTTTGAAGCTCCAATGAAGCTGTAAGGTAATGGACAAGCACTCAGCTATAAGTTCAGTTCATCTTATAGTAAAAACAGCTGTAAGGTAATGATGTTCATTAACATAATTTTTTTGTTCTCCTGACATTTACTCATTTTTACTCTTACTTGTTTCAGTCATTTGACTGTGGCCATGCTGGAGCACCGCCTTTAGTCGAGGAAATCGATCCTAGGACTTATTCTTTGTAAGCCTAGTGCTTATTCTATCGGTCTCTTTTTGCCAAGTCGCTAAGTTACAGGGATGTAAACACACCAGCATTAGTTGTCAAGTGATGTTGGGGGGACAAACACAGACATACAAACATATATATACATATATACGACAGGATTCTTTCAGTTTCCATCTTCCAAATCCACTCACAAGGCTTTGGTCGGCCCGAAGCTATAGTAGAAGACACTTGCCCAAGGTGCCACTGGTGTGTTTACGTCCCCATAACTTTGCGGTTCAGCAAAAGAGACCGATAGAATAAGTGCTAGGCTTATGAAGAATAAGTCCTGTGGTCGATTTGCTCCCGCATGGTCACAGTCAAATGACTGAAACAAGTAAAAGAGTAAAAGAGAGCTGTGGCTGCATGGTAAGAAGTGTGTTTCCCAACTGCATGGTCCTTAGTTCAGTCCCATTATGTGGTACCAAGGACAAGTATCTTCTATAGTCCCTGGCTGACCGAAGCCTTGTGAGTGGATTTGGTAGAAAGCAGAAACTGAAAGCCTATTGTATATGTGTATATGTACGTATGTATGTGTCTGTGTTTGTGTTTGTCCCCCACCATTGCTTGACAACTGGTGTTGGTTTGTTTACGTTGCCATTACTTTGCAGTTCACCAAAAGGAAGACCATATAATAAGTACCAGATTTGACCCCCAAAAAAGGAAATGTACTGGGGGTTGATTTGTTTGACTAAATCCTTCAAGGTGGTACCCTAGCATGGCCACAGTTCAATGACTAAAACAAGAATATAAAAGATTTAACAGTGTATGTGTGTGTTTTGTGTGTCTACTTTATGGTTTAACCAGAGATGAAAGAATTTTTTTATAAACGTTGGCGTATGTATGCTTGTGTGTGTATGTGTGTTTATATGGCTTGAGTATATCTGCATGAGTCACTATTTTTGTGTTTGTTTATATATATATATATATATATATATATATATATTATATACATATTATATATATATATATGTGTGTGTGTGTGTGTGTGTGTGACTCAATGCTTTGTGTTTGAATAAATGTGTGTTTCTGTGTGTGTACGTATCTGTATGTGTGTGTAAGTATGTTCTTTTATCTATGGATACTGTAGTTTGTAACAATTTACCTTTTATCTTTTTCATGAAATTTCGTCTGTGTGTATGTATGTGTGTGAGTATTTTTCTTTAGAAGAGTGGGTGTGTTTTAAATGTAGTTTGAATGTGTGTGTATGTGTGTATATGTGTGTGTGTGTATATATATATACATATATATATATATATATATATATGGGTGTGAGTGTGCTTATATCTGGGTGTTTGTGATTGTATATTATAACTTTCTCTAAACCCAGCTTTTTGTAAGACATTTTGTGTGTGTGTGTGTGTCAGTTGTCTGTGGTTGAGAATTCTAACCCAAACCACTCTGACCATTTTTAACTCTGAAAGTGAATAGTTTTTGGTGAAGCAGCATTTTTTGTTAGAAGGCCAGTCATTAATGACTCTAATTAATGGTGCACTACCATTACTTTGAGGTCAGTAATAACTAACGGTCTCTAACTCATTACAAGTTAATTAAATTACCATAAACCACAGTCTTGTCATTTTACCCTCTGCTGTCTGTTGAAATCTCTCTCAGTCTCTTTCTTCAGAATGTTGTCATATGACCTTCACCCAATTCTCCCTCCAGAAGGTGAAGTCATATGACTATTAGGTATCTTTTTTTGCCCTTTCAGAGTGTGATACATGTCCTTACAAGTGTCAGCTGATCTCTCACTCCAGTGTGATAGTGAGAAACACCCAGGTGTCTGTTAATTCCTCACCCTGGAGCAATGTTATTCCAGGGTCACATAACCTTCAGTTGATCTCGCATTACTGTATGATATCATATTATCTTCAACAATGATGAAAACAAATACGACAAAATAAAACATGCAAATACAACAAAAAAGCCATGTGGCTGCAATACAGACTGACATGGGGTAACGCAAAGGAAAATGAAAACATTCTGTAGGACTGGAGACTAGAGAAGGACAGATAGAAAGTCAGAATGAAGGAAGAAGTAAAGTATTAAGAAGGGAATGAGAGAGAAAGAGAATGGGAGAAATGCAAAAGTGAGGCAAGGAATGAGAAAGAGACAGAAATATATATATTAGTTTCAAATGACAATCTTGTCAGTGTACCCTCTTGCTCCAGAAGGTAGGTATAGGCATGATTGAATGGTTAAGAAGTTCACTTAACATTTACATGGATTCAGGTTCAATCCTGCTATTTGCACATTGGGCAAGTGTCTGTTATGGACACTAACTGACCAAATCCTTATGAATGGATTTAGTGATGATGGTGGTGGTGGTTGTGGTGGTTAGTAGTAATAGAGTGTATTTGTGTGTTGTCTTGATTAAGATGCCATGCAGTGATATTGAATGTGGGACTTCATGATTGTTTGGGCATGCATATGCTTGGGTAGTATACTGATACACATGCACACACACTGCTACAAATGCACATCTGCATATGTATTCACTCATACACCAGGATATGCATGTATATATATATATATATATTCAGTTTTTTTTTATGATAACCATAATGTGCACACATACTTCCTCTCTCTCTCTCACACACACACACTAACTCACAGGTGTCTAGATGCTACAAATCATCTATAGATTTATTGAGAAAGCCAACCAGTTCAACAGGACATGAGATGAAAATAAGCAAAACTGCAATTGTCAGCAGTAAAATTGTAATAGTCAAGTTGTTCTTTATAGACAACATCACAACTACATTATCTTCTCTCTCATTTTCTCTGTTCTTTACAGCATCTAAAGAGGTCTTGTACATTTGTTGTGTGTGTATGTGACAAATTATCCCAGTTTTTGAATAAACAAAACCAGATTACATCTTCATCATTATCATCATTTAATGTTTGTTTTTCATTCTGGCATGGGTTGGACAGTTTGACTAGAGCTGGTAAGATACTGTACCAGGTTCCATTGTTTGTTCTGGCATGGTTTCTCTGGCTGGATGCCCTTCCTAATACCAACTACTCCACAGTATGTAATGTGTGCTTTTTATGTGACAACAGCACCAGTGCTTTTAATGTGGCACCAGCACAAGTATCAATTCTGCTGTGGTGGATAGGTCTTTTCGAGTACAGTGAGGCGCCAGATGTCTCAGTCCTTTGTCATCTCCTTCACAAGGCTTGGATTACAAGATAATATACTTGTATCATTATAAAATAAACTGAAATAACTTTAGGATCTGAATATGGTATTGGTATTGACACTTTTTTTTGCCATACTTCCTTGAAATAAACTTTGTTTCAATTAATTTTGAAAATAATGAAATCTTTAGTAAAATAATTCATCATTAGGTTGATGTTTAGAACATAAATTAACAGGAAATTTTGATGGGAAATTTTAATTTAGATCACTTTAGAACAGGAAGTTTGTACTATAGAATGGGGGTATGTGTATCTTGGACAGGTTGGTATTAAAAGTATTAAAACATGACCACTACACATCATAAGAAAATAGTTTTGCCTTATAAACTGTTTCTTTTCTGTCCGATGGTGATGAAGTTAAACAGACTTTGATGACAACCCTTTTGATATTAGCCTGTTTGAAATAATTATCATTCTAGATGAGTCACTATAGTTGCCGTGCCACATCTCTCCATAATGCTGTTAAGAGTGCAGTGAGGAGGTACAGGGGGATGAGTTAGAGGTAGGTAATGTACATGATAGTGCTGTATATAGACTAAGGACTACCAAGGTTGAGGGTTGGGATGTGAGAGTGGATGTGTCTACTAATCACTGGCAATATGTTTACTTGTCAGGCAGGCAGTTATTACTTATTTAAAAAAAAAAAAAGAAAATTTTATTGGTCATATAAGTGCATGGTGATCTAATACAATAGATTTTTGCCAGGTGAGTATACACACACACACACCCACGAGTGAGTAGGCAAATGAAAGAAAAGGCACTCAACACATTTATTGGGAGTTACATGTATTGTTCAAAACAGTTTGCTTCAGATTCCATGCTACTTAAAGTTTCAAAGCCCCTAATTGGGGCCTTTCATCAGGCCAGTGGAAATCTGAATGAATCATTTGGATTTCTGGTGGCCTGATGAAAGGTCTCCGCTTGGGGCTTTGAAACTTTAAGAGCACAGAATCCAAATCAAACTGTTTTGAACAATATATATATATAGTTGAAATTTATAGAAAAACAAAAGATGAAGACAGGTGTATAAACAACAAACAGGTGTATTAGTTTGGTGCTCGGAAGGTGAGAAAGTCTTTTACATTTCGAGCTTACGCTCTTCAACAAAAAGGGACACAAGGATATATATATATCGTCTTCATCATCATTTTAATATCTACTTTTCCAAGCTCCCCTAAGTTGGACAAAGTGGACAAAGTTTATTAAAGACAGATTTTCAATAGCCTGATGTCTTTCCTTGTTACCAAGCATTGGTAATAATTCCCCTTAACCAGACATGTTTTCACAGAGTATTAGAAATGAATGACATTCATTTACAACTATCATGCAATGTCAAGGCAAGGAAACACAAACCCACATGCATACTCACTCTGTCTCTTTTTTTTTCTCCCTCTGTCTGTCTGTCTGTCTGTCTCTCTCTCTCTCACACACACACACACACACACACACTATTGGGTTTCTTTCAGTTTCCATCTACTAAATCCATGCATGTGTCACACAATGAGACTGAACCTAGAACTCTGTGATCAAGAAGCAAACTTCTTTACCCCACAACACACTTACACTGTATGTATGTATATATATACACACATACATATGCACATCTGAAGAAAAGAGAGAGACAAGAAAGGAATGCTGAAAGGGAAAGAAATCACATAATAATAATAATAATAAACACATAGGAAGAATTTGGAGCATAGAAACAATAAAGGTCGTGCCTATAATTACTGGTGCGTTGGGAACAGTAAACAAAGATAAAGAAATTATGGCTGAGGGAGATTGAAATAGAATGCCCGGTAGAGCTCCAACAGAAAGTTTGTTTCTTAGGGATAGCAAGGATTATCAGCAGTCCTAACTACTTGAAAGACTGCTGAAAACTTGTGGATACCTAAGGTTACAGGTAGTAACCCTCTACCCACATAATTCCTACCAGGAATAAGACTGAATCTGAGCCAAACCAAAATAGTAAACAAACTTTATTCAAGGACCTTTTGAGCAGGATGTGCTACTTGACCTGAAGAAAATTCTAACTAGGCTCCACCTGCAAGGTCATGTACTGTTTATCTTGATATGAGATAATCATAGCACACAAGTGATAGTGATGCATTTGGTTAGTGTACACTTATCAGATGGGTAGTCATGATGGGTATATTGGGCTTCGTATATTTGTATCCCAGTATCACTTTGATGGCATGCACTGCTCTCTCACTCAATAATAATAATAATAATAATAATAATAATGATAATAATAATAAATAATAATCTTTTCTACTATAAGCATAAGACCTGAAACATTGTGGGAGGGGTTTAGTGAATTGCATCGACACCAGTACTTAACTGGTACTTATCTTATTAAACCCGTAAAAGATGAAAGGCTGAAAGTCAACCTTGCCAAAATTTGTACATACATAGTTATAAAATTATCATTTTCATGTGCACTTCCTCATGCAGGTATAGGTTGAACTGTACTTTTTGAGGTAATGATTAATGGCTAGATGCCCTTCTTGAAGTCACCCCTTTTAGGATTTCTTCTTACAGCTTGCAGGGATTATGAAGTACTGAAAGAATGTGCTTTTGAATAAATCGTGAATAAGATCATATGTATACATTTGATGGGGCCAAAACACCTACAGACGTGCTTCACTTCTTGATGAGACATTCAACTTCTGCATACAGAAATAGGGTACAGTAATACCCTCAGTTTACAAGTGTGTAAATGGGGGGTCTGTTGACACAGAGAAGCACACACAAAAATGCACCCTTTTTGTCTCTCTTTCTTTCACACACACACCCACACACCCACCCACACACCCACACACATGCGCTTGCAAAACATCTTGGTTCTTTTCTTTTCATTTGTGAAAAATAAAAAAGAAAGATATGTATTGAATGTAAAGACTATTGATGTCTTGAGAAAGTTCGTCAAAAGAGTCTTAGTAATTTCACTTAATTGTACAACCTTCTATTGACAATTCTCACAAAATGTACAATTTTCACATGACTCCTTGTGTTACACTTCCATTTTTGCTATAGTTTCATTAATGCTTTCAATTAAATGCTATTTCTAATTTATTGTTGCTGTCCTTTTTGTTTGTTTCATTGATTGTTGCTGTTGTTATTGTTGTTGCTTATGATTAGGGTTGTTGTTAGCATTTCATCTTTTTAAGTGCTGCAGATTGCTGTTACAGTAATCATCATCATCATCATCTCTCTCTCTCTCTCTCTCTCCCTCTCTCTCTCTGTCTTTTTCTCCCTGTTACTTTCTCTCTCTGTGTCTCTGTCACTTTGTCTCTCTCTCTCTCTCATTCTGTTTTCTTCTTCCTCTTTATCCTCTCCTCTTTCTCACTCTCTCTCACTCCCTCTTTCTGTAGTTTTCTTTCTCATTTCACTTCTTTTTTTAAACACCCTCTCTTGTCAGTCTCAAACTCTTTCTTCTTGACTACTTTTTTGTCTTTCTCAACCCTTAAAAGTTCTCTCTCTCTCTCTCTTTACCTCTCATATTTATTCTTTTCCCCCTATCTTTCTATCTCTTCCACGAGAGTATGATTCTGTTACTCTTTCTCTCTCATATTTCTTATTAACACACATACACATACTCTTTTATCTCTTAGTTCTTCTTCCTCATTTGCTTACACCTCCCATCTCTCACTCTTTCTCTCTTCTTCTTGGTTTACTCTTCTTCCTTTATTTAATCTTTTCCCCCTTCCTTCCTTGCTTATCTCCATCCTCTTTCTCCATTTCCCATGCTCCTAAGTTAACCTTTCTTTTAATATGATAGATATATTGTCTTTTCCATGTTCTAGAATAAAAGTTCCCAGCTCTATACCTATTATTCATTCCCTCTTCATACTACAGAAACACGTGCCTCACATACACATGAATTCATTCCCTTACACATACATAAATTTGCATGCACACACACACTTATACACATAACCCTATGCAATCATGAATATACATCAATACTCTCATATATATATAAAAATGCATGTACACCACACATATACATACATATAGATGAATTTACATAATTACATGCACACATACATACAAACAGATGTGTGTACACACATGCATGTACACACACTAACAAATATCTGTCGTCATCATTGTCATCTTAATCATCATCATTTAATGTCTGTCTTCTATGCTAGCCTGATTCAACAATCCAGAAAACTGGTTCAACCTTTAATGTCTACTCTGGCATGGTTTTTACAGCTGGATGCCCTTCTTAACAGCAACCACTTTATGGAGCATACTGGGATGTTTTTTCATGGCACAAGTACTAGTGAGGTCGCCAAGTAACTAACAAACACAAGCTAACAAATATATAAATATATACAGTAATAAAATAAAACGCGAGATCTTGTTCATAAGGTAATTAATTACATGTTCTTACATGTAATTCATTAACATAAAGTGATTATTATGTAATCAACCCTTACTGTCAAATCTTCAGAGATTTGAATTTCTATACATGATATTGTTGGAATGAAAAAATTACCATCTCGGAGATGGCTCCACCTTTTCATTCCAACAATACCATATTTAAGAAATTACGTTCCCAATTATGTGTCATTTCCAAATTTCTGTGAAAACATCTGGCCATGGGGAAATCTTACTTTACTTGGTAATAGGTTAGGGTTGGTGACAAGAAGGACATCTGCTTGTTAAGAATCTGCCTTAGCGAATTTTGTTCAGCCCATTAAGGTATGGAAAAGTGGATAATAAATTGATGATGATGATGACAACGATGATGATGAAATACAATCATCCTCATAATTTAATATTTGTTTTCATTGCTGGCATTGATTGGGGAGTTTGATAGAATCTGATGTGCTCAAAGATAGCGTGAAGCTTTAATGTCTTCTGTGGCATGCTTTTTATGGTTGGTTGCCCTTTTTAATGCCAACCACTTCACAATATGAAGGTATCTGGCATAGTAGTTAGGGTGTTGGTCTTACAATCATTATCTGAGTTTGATTCCTGGGCTGGGTTTGCTTTGTATCCTTGATCAAGTCACTTCATTTCATATCATTCCAGTTCACTCAGCTGAAATGTAACTTCTAGTGGCGTGTTGGGATCAACCCAGCATACCATATTGGGCTGGGGAGTGTATAGTCTAAAACCATGAAAATCTGGATTAACTTCAACCAAATAAGCCTGTAGGGTCAAAGAAGACTTTATACACATATACTGTCATAAGCACTTCTCTACATGTAGACAGCCATTCACCTGAACATATACACACACATGCACAAACATTCATACTTATGGAAGGATGTAGGTTCCATATTTCAATATGAAAAACTAACGAGCAAAAATATTATTTTTCTTTCAGTATTTCTAACGCAACTAATTCATCATGAATAAGACTAGGGGTGTGTTGAGAGTAAAAATCACACACACAATGATGTTGATGTGTGCGTGTGTGTATTAACAGAGAGGAGAGGAGAGAAGGAGAAAGAGTGTTGCTGTTAAGAATAAACTATTCAAAGTTGTTTTTAGAACAGGAAAAAGCATCATTTATTAAGAGAGTTGATGACACACATGTACATATGCACACTCGTACGCACACAGAAATGCAGGCATGTGCACACATACATAACATGCAGTCATGCACATATACTTATGCACACACACATACATGTATGCACAATCATGTTTACTCATACACAAGCACACACATGCACACACATACGCATATGCACACATACACACAATTTGTATATGTGTATATGTATGTATATATATGTGTATATATATGTATATATATGTATGTATATATATGTGTATATATATGTCTACATATGTATATGTATATATGTATATATATGTGTATATATATATATATGTATGCATGTGTATATATATATGTGTGTATATATATATATATTTGTATATATGTATATATATGCAAATATCTATGTGTATATGTATATATATATATATATATATATACACACACACAAATACATATATATATATATATGTAGTCACTACACACATTTTTTCCTCTCCTTGTTTCTGTCTGTGTTCCTTTCTGTGGAAGAGCGTAGGCTTGAAACGTTAAAGACTTTTTCAATTCCCGAGCTTTATACTAATACATCTATATGTGTGTGTGTGTATGTATATGTGTATATATATATATATATATATACACACATATACACTTAACGCAACAATATAATTTCATTCCAGTTTAGTTTTATTTTAAGTTAGTACGTTTTATTGTAACATTTTTATAAAATATAGAGAAAAAAAGTATAGAACAAATATGTAGAATGTGTACATGAATTATAAATAAATCTTTTTTATCTGTACTTTAAAAAAAATTGTCATTAAGTATATTTCATTCATAAATTTCAATAAAGATATAAATAAATTTTTGAAAATGAAAGTAAAGAATTTTCTCAATATTAAAAAAAACGTTCTTTATGTTCTTTTCACTTGTTTTCATTTCTTTTCTTTCTTTAACTTTTCCTTCTTATTTTTCATTTTCATCACCCACTTTCATCATTTCTTTGTCTGTCTCTTCCTTTTCCCTTCCTTCCTTCTTCTCTCTCATTCTCAAATCCCACTCCTTCTCCCTTTATTCTTTTGATTTGCTTTCTTTCTTTTCTAAATACAACTTCATTTGTTTTTAACCCCCTCCTTTCCCTGTATTGCCTCCGATAGGACAGCATTTAGTAGTTTAGTTGTCAGTTCTTACTGTTAATCCACATGACTGGGGAATAGAGACTAGAGAGCAGGGATTATTCTGACAATGGATCATCTACACCTTCTGTTCAAGAAGAAAAAATTACCCAAAATGTTTCGGAAAATTGTCCACAACTTTAAACGCAGGAACTCCTATCTCTATGTAAGTAAGAATGTGCAGCTCTCTCTTGACTTTTATTGTTCATCTCTGATTTCTTCTTGCTTCTTCTTCATCAATTTTTACCTTTCATTTTTCTGAAATATATGAAAAATTACCAATCTGAGGGTGGTACATTGACAGAACTGCAGAACATCAGTCTGGCAGATACCTTGTGATATTTATTCCAGTTCTTTACATTCTTATATTTAAATTCCACCATGACCTGCTTGTTGATAGACTTATTCCATCACCCAGTTTAATGCCATTACCTGGTGCCTCTGGTGTCTTCAGTGGAGGCTTCTCTTTTGCAATCATTCATGCCAAATCTCTGGTTTGATGATACCTTTCTCTCTCCCTCCCATCAGTCTCAGAGGCATTGTAGATGGCCATGAGCTCTATCCTTCCTCCTCACTAAAGAAGAAATAAAAATTCATCCGGTTATTGTCATTAATGTTATTTTTTGACTTATATCCCTAGGGTTGTGAGCTGACAGAATTGTTAAGATGTTGGTAAAAAAATGCTTTTACATTCTGACTTCTAATCTTGCTAAGTTGAGCCTTGTCTTTCATACCTCTGGGGTTGATAAAACAAACTACCATGTACTGGAGCTAATGGTATTGATTAACCCCTCTGCTCAAAATTGCTATCATGTATCTGGATTAAAAATGATTACTGTTAAATAGCCCTTGTTAGCTGTGTGGAAGTAACACTAAAGTACATTTAATTATATAATTTGTTTGTATTCTGGAAGCCCAATGCCAATCTGCATATGTTGTAGTTGTATATGCAGAACTCTTAGTGATCCCAGTGCATTGTTGTACCCAGGGGTCCAGAATTCTGTAAAGACAACCCTGTTGATAGCTTTAGTTTCATAGAATAAGCTTTCTGACAGTGTCAATAGTTGTCTGGTTCAATAGAATACCAAACATTAACTAAAGAACTCAGCACTTTGTATGCTGTTGTCAGCACTGTGGTGTTTCATGGCCAAGATATTTAACTGTCTAGTAGTCATCACACCTGTGGCAGCACTGTAAAATTGACTTGTGCTTCATTAGTTTGCAGTGCTGATTCCTACTCCTCATTTATGTATATAGCTTAACTCTTTAACATTCAGATTATTCTGTCAAATGTAATACTTATTCATAAAAGTTGAGTTAATCATGTATTATCTTGTAGCTTTTAGATTTTGATGAACTGAATGTTTATTTTTAGAATGATTTTGTAAGGTAGGTGGGAGAGGCCAGATCCAGCCACTTTGATCATAAAACAGAATATTTCAGTCTGATATGGCTGGTTTAAATGCTAAAGAGTTAAACAAGGGTCCACTCTACCAAGCTGATTTCCCCCATTGTACTTACTATACACAAATGGGGTTACTATGAATTTAGGAATTACCAAAATAATCATTCTACTATATTTTTAAAATTTTTACTAACTGTTTTTTTTTTTGGTGGTGGTGATGAGGGATTGGAGGTTTTGAGATGCGGGATACTTGTTTTATCAAGTATTTTCTTAAAAAGTCAGCTACTTTTTTTTACAGAGAAAGGATTGTAGATCACATTTTAAATTATAACAATTAAATAGAAAGAAACAAACAAAAAAGGAAGATAAAAATGAAAAGAAAGAAAAAAGGGGCAATAAGGCCCCTTTATTGGTGGAGGTGGAAGGAGTGATGTGCTATACACTTTGGAACAAATAGTATACTCAGTTGCATGCCACAGTTATGACTGTGGTGGTGTTGCTGCAGAGAATGGCCAGTGATACTCATTGCAGCAACCACTCCACCTCATAGGACTCATTTCTTAGATGGGCCACTGTTATCCTGATTTTGTGGAGGAAATTGGTAGTGTAAGGTCTGAAAATACCTGACGTCTTGATAGCGACTGGCACAAACTGATATCAGCCGGTCAGCCCTTGTATGTATTAATTTTTCTCTCTTCCACATTATGGGCTGTGACACCTAGGTGAAGAGAGTCAACACATTAGAGGACTTGATTGGTTGTATTAGTTTATCCCATCCACACTGTCATTTATGACTTTTTCTTCACTTACTTACCTCAAACCTACACACTGGTTTTCCTACCTCCATCCCCCTATTTATTTATCTCCCTATTTGACCGGTTGATTCATTGTGTCTCTGCCTATGCATCTAACTGGGTGTTGCTCTTGTGTGTCTATATTCTAATTTTGTATTTACTTTTCATCACTCTCCTTTGATGAAATAATACCAGTAGTATATTGAAGTGAGCCAATAATCAAATTCTCAACGTTTTTTTTTTCTTTCTTTCTCCCTATTTTCCTCTTTTTTCTTTATTTTTGTCTTTCTTCACTCATGTTTGTGTTTTCTTTGGTTTTAGATTGGTATTCAAATGTAGTTTTTTTTATTATATATGTATCATGTGGTAAGTAGCTTGCTAACCAACCACATGGTTCCGGGTTCAGTCCCACTGCGTGGCACCTTGGGCAAGTGTCTTCTACTATAGCCTCGGGCCGACCAAAGCCTTGTGAGTGGATTTGGTAGACGGAAACTGAAAGAAGCCTGTTGTATATATATATGTATTATGTGTGTATGTGTTTGTGAGTCTGTGTTTGTCTCCCTAGCATTGCTTGACAACCGATGCTGGTGTGTCTACGTCCCCGTCACTTAGCGGTTCGGCAAAAGAGAGACCGATAGAATAAGTACTAGGCTTACAAAAAATAAGTCCTGGGGTCGATTTGCCCGACTAAAGGCGGTGCTCCAGCATGACCGCAGTCAAATGACTGAAACAAGTAAAAGAGAGTATATACATGCATACATACATATATATGTATGCATATATATATATATATATATATATACACACACACATAATAAGTGTGGGCATTGCTGTGTGGTAAGAAGCTTGCTTCCTGACCATATGGTTTTGCGTTCAGTCCTACTGTGTGGCACCTTGGGCAAGTGTTTTCTACTATACCCTCTGGCTGACCAAAGCCTTGTGAGTGGATTTGTTTGTTGAAACTGAAAGAAAGAAGCCTGCCATATATATAAATTTATATGTGTGTGTGAGTCTTTGTCTTTGTCTCCCCACCACTGCTTGACAACTGCTGTTTACACACCTGTAACTTAGCTGTTCAGTAAAAAAAAAATGCCAATTGAAATGCTAAGCTTAAAAAAAAAGTCTTGGGGTTGAATTGTTTGACTAAAACCCTTGAAGGTGGTGCCCCAGTATGGCCATAGTTAAATGACTGAAACAAGTAAAAGATCAAAGATAAAAGAGATACGTTATATATGTAATTATTAAATTATCTAAATTTTCAATAAATAAATGATCTTATATACATATTAATGTAGGTCTACTTCTCCAGAGTGTTTAACTCTAAGCTAATGAATAATAAAAACATAATAGTTATTATACTGGGGCAGGAAATGGAATTTTACCTGATATACCACCCTCTCAAATATTGCTGTTGCCATACCAATAGCACCTTAATTTCTTTAAACCACTTTAAAAACACTTCCACCCATTCTGTAAATACCATAAAATTTCCATAAAAATACAGTTAAAATCTCATGTATTACTGCACCCTACTTTTTCAACTTGACTTTCCTTCTTTAATTTGTTTAAACTAAATAAGTCTGTCACTAATTCAACTACTAGTAACTACAACTATATGAACTAACTTAACTGTTCATTGGTAGCTTCTAGCTGTTTAGCTAAGCATATAATTTACTAATGCAGCATACTGGCAACTAACATATCTAACATAGATGTAGGGCATATTTGAAATCCCTTTAAAGTTTGCTATAATCAGCACACATATGCATTCAGAAACATCTGTTCCTAGATAATTTTTAAAAAATAATACTACTGCCTTTATAAGAAACTAATGTAATGTCTTATCACACCTTTCAGAATTCAAATGCAAATGTTTTAGTGTAAACTTTTAAATATAATGCTTTTATACACACACACACACATCTCTCTAGGTCAGTATACAGAACCTCCGTGTGCATGTGAGATGTGTCTATATGTGTACGGAATTTTGTCAGTGAGCAAAGCGACGAAAATATTTTGGCAAATTAAATTTAAATGTTGAAGTGAATCTAATGGTTTTAGTGTGTTTATTTTTAAATGGCTTACAAACACCTTCCACACTGCAATTGTATATATATATATATATATATATGGTTGAATTTTACAGAAAAACAAAGGACGAAGACAGGTGTATAAACGACAAACAGTGTATTAGTTTAACGCTCGGGAAGGTGAGAAAATCTTTTACGTTTCAAGCCTATGCTCTTCAACAGAAAGGAACACGAGGAAATAAACAGAGAGAGAATAAAAAAACTTTTGAGGCTAGCGGTCAATCAGAGCGGCTGTAGTGTATGTGTGTATATATATATATATATATATATACACATTACACCACACCTATATGGTTGAAGTGTATATATCTGTATATATATCTGTTCCACAACTTTCAAATTAGCTTTCAGTCGCCTTTAAAATTTCTTCCATAATTAACAAAACTTTATATTCAACTCATTGTATAGAGTACCGTGCATGAACTCTTGACACTTGAGCCACTTTTGTAACTTACTGCTAAGCAAAAATAATCAAAGGTAAATTATTTTATGTATATTTTCAATATCATTTTGAAAATATTTTAACTATTTAAGTCTCAAATCCTTCTTCTTCACAAAAACTTTATTAAATGCCTGAAGAAAAATCACTATCTTGAATAAAAACCAAACACAGTTTACTTTCTAGAAAGATATATTTCTGATGCCTCCTACATTTAAAAATTATGTACAGGGATAGCTGAGTGGTTAAGAGGCTCATTTTTCAATTAGGAGGTTTTGGGTTCAGTCTCACTGTGTGGCACCTTGGGTGAATGTCTTCTATAGCCCTGGGCTGACCAGTGTCATGTGTGTGAATTTGGTAGATGGAAATTGTGAGGAAGACTATATGTGTGTGTGTGTTTGTTTGTGTTGTGCTTGTCCCCCACTATTGCATGACAACTAGTGTTAGTTTGTTTACATCCCCATAACTTAGTGACTCAGCAAAAGAGATCGATAGAATAAGTACAACTTAAAACTAAGTACTTGGGCCAATTTGACTAAATCCTTTATGGTAATGATTGAAGTAAATGATAAAAAAGATAAAAGGAGACTCATTTCATTGTTAATTGCATTTTTCTTTTAAATAATCAACTTCTCTAATTAATTTTTCTTTTTTTTTTACCTTTTTCCTTGTTCTTTACAAACATTTTGCATAAAAATAATATACAATTTTTATTTAATAATTGGTGAATTGTCAAATAAGAGAAACAGTTTATTGCCTTTGACATGAGCAGGGAGATTCCAGTGGGATGGTATTCAGAGGAGAGGAGGCGTGTAGGCTTAGTGGTTAGAGTGTTGGGCTCATAACTGTAAGATTGTGGTTCTGATTCCTGGATTGGGTGATGTGTGTTCTTGAGCAAAACACTTTATTTCATGTTGCTCCAGTCCACCCATCTGGCAAAAATGAGTAATCCTGTGAGGGACCAGAGTCACATCTGGGTGGGGAATATATATGCCAAGGAAACCGGGAAACCAGCCCTTATAAGTTGGCAAGACTCAAGAAGGTAAC
This sequence comes from Octopus sinensis, assembly GCF_006345805.1. Lineage (NCBI taxonomy): Eukaryota > Metazoa > Mollusca > Cephalopoda > Octopoda > Octopodidae > Octopus > Octopus sinensis. Next base: position 144,278,286 of record NC_042998.1, on the reverse strand, counting down.
CATACTTTTATTCAGAGGAGAAAGGAAAAGATAGAGTGGTTAATATGGAGCTGGAAGGGAAGGTGATGAAAGATGAGTTTGTCAGAGGTTTCTGAGTGGTGAAGGTACAAGACAGCCAGTCAATTGATCTGATCCTTTATTGAGAAACAAAGATCATTATAGTAGCAATAGAAAAGATGGAGGGGAGACAACATTCCTACGGGCCATGTGTGTGCATAGTAGCAACACTGTTTTAGATGCTGAAGCAGTACTTTATTGTGGGCCTCATTTGAGCCTTGTAAAATGTCAGTAGCTTTTGGGAGCTGATATATTTTTTAGCTGTGAAGAGAAGGATCAGCCATCAAGAGGAGGGCCCTGGTATGGCGCATGTTCTCTCCTAATGAAACCTATTGACATTTGGCATGCAAAGCTTTCGAATGACATCACTTGCACAAGCAAGCTGTTTGCAAGTCACTGGTACACCCATGCCTTATATGGGGTATGTATAATTGCAAAGCTGTTACCAGAACTCTCATACATGCACTCACCCAACCCATAAACATAAACAACTTGTTTATGAATAACATCCCTCCTCTCATCCCATCTCCACCACCATGTTTTGATACTCTCTTTTGAAAAAAAAATTATTAATCAACTTGACTTATATAATTTTGTTGTCCTGCCTTGTTACATGCTTCACTTTATTACACCCACTTAATACAGATTCAAGTTTTGTTTGTTTGCCAATGAAAACAGGTTGAAGCAAGATTTAGAATTTTTCTTTACCTTTTTTTTCTTTGTTTTTTCTTGTATGTTTTTATGTTGTTGATTGACCTGCTATAAATAGCAGTGAAAAGTCTCCCTCAAACCAAACTATGCTGACTTTAAGAAAAATAGTCATTCAATGATATCATAGATACACTGGTTGACTAAAATTTGGGATTGCCATGCTGGAACACTTTCAGTCATGGGCTCCCTTATCAGCTTGAGGCTAAGCAACAACTATAGAAGTTTCAGCCATCATTGTCATGATCATTTAACATCCATCTTCTATGCTAGCATAGTTTAGATGGTTTGGCTGGATCCCACAGACTGAGGACTGCATTGTGCTCCAATGTCTGCTTGACATGATTTCTATACAGAGTGTACTGGGTGCCCTTTATTTATTTATTTATTTATTATTTATTCATTGGTGACACAAATACTAGTGACACCACTATGCAGCTCAGAAGAGGGAGAACAGGAAAAATGGCAATAAGAGGGATGATTCTCAAAGCATTATGAAGCCCTTTTTTTGTTTGAGAATTCATATAATTTGTTGAGAGTCTACCCTGATACTACCTTATTATTACTATTTTCTCTCTCTTTCTAGCTTTATGTTGGTTACTTCCACCCTCTCTTTTGTAATGTGAGTAACCATGTAGCTCCTCTATAGCAAGAGACCTGTTATGTTCTGGGCCCTTCTTTCATACCTTAACCTCTCATATCTTTTGAATGACATCACTTGCACAAGCAAGCTATTTGCACGTTACTGGTACACCCATGCATTATATGGGGTATGTATAATTGCAAAGCTGTTACCAGAACATGCATGTTTTTATGTTGTTGATTGGCCCGCTATAAATCCCACTCAGTCAAAGGGGTTCTTAGTCTTGCACTCTGTATAGTGACCTCACTAGTGTTGGTGCCATGAAGAAAAAATGCATCAAGTACATGCTGCAAAGTGGCTGGTATCAGGAAGGGTATCTGAAATTATGCCAAAGCATGGTGGCTGGTATTAGGAAGGGCATCTGAAACCATGCCAAAGCAATGGTGATACAATCCTTGGACTTGGTAGATCTTGTCAAACTATCTAACTCAGCCAGCATGGAACATGGACACTAAATGATGATGATGATAATGAAAATAATGATGGTTGAAATTCTTGTAGTTTAGCCTCAAGTCAGACCTGATAAAAGCCTCCCATGATTAAAAGTGCTCCAGTATAGGCTAATCCCATAATTTATCCAGACAATATTATTAGGACAATATCTTTGAATATCCCCTTTCTTTCTTAAAGATGGGATGATGTAGTTTGAGAAAAATTTCACTGCCATTTATAGCCAGTCAATCAACTCATAAAGAGTTCCTTACAGGATTGAGGTTAATATGGTGGTTGTGATTGTTTTGTCCTGGATCCTAACTGAGCTGACCTATGATCAAAGACATTCCTGCTGCTACATTAAACCCTCAGAAATAATTTGTCAGGAATTATAATTATGATAATACAAAGGTTCCAAGGGAGAATTCCCTTTGCGTGTATCTTTCTGACAATCCTCTGTTTTCCTTAATTTGATGTTGTGTTAATGGACTGAAGGATGCTTATTCTGCAACTGATAAATCTCCCGTAAGCAACAGTATTCAAATACTGAATACCAATTAATAAACTGTGAGAAGCTTACTTCCCAAACATGTAATTTTTGGTTCAATCCCACATGTGGGTAAAGTGTTTTTTATTAGAACCTAGAGCTGACTGCTAACCAAACCTTGTGAAGGGATTTGGTTGATGGAAATGGAAAAGAAGACCATCATAGGATCCAGTGAGCCAGAGGGCTACATTGAGCTTCAACATCTGCTTTGGCCAGATTTCTATGACTGGATGCCTTTCCTAATGCCAACCACTTTACAAAAAGCACCAAGTACACTCTGTAATGTCATACATGTATGTATACGGCAGGCTTCTTTCAATTTCCATCTACTAAATCCACTCATAAGGCTTTGGCTGGTCAGATGCTATAGTAGTTGATGCTTACCCAAGGTGCCACACGGCAGGACTGAACCCAGAACCATGTGATTGGGAAGCAAATTTACCACACAGCCATGTCTGCTCCTATACAGTTATTATTTTTTCTAAACTTTAAAAGTCTGTCAGTAATTTTTGCTTTCATCTCCAATATAGGCATAGCAGTGGCTGTGTGGTAAGTAGCTTGCTCACCAACCACATGGTTCTGGGTTCAGTCCCACTGCATGGCACCTTGGGCAAGTGTCTTCTACTATAGCCTCGGGCCAACCAAAGCCTTGTGAGTGGATTTGGTAGACGGAAACTGAAAGAAGCCCATCGTATATATGTATATACATATATATATATATATATGTATGTGTGTATATATGTTTGTGTGTCTGTGTTTGTCCCCCCAACATCGCTTGACAACCGATGCTGGTGTATTTAGGTCCCCGTAACTTAGCGGTTCGGCAAAGTGGCTGATAGAATAAGTGCTAGGCTTACAGAGAATAAGTCCTGGGGTCGATTTGTTTGACTAAAGGCAGTGCTCCAGCATGGCCACAGCCAAATGACTGAAACAAGTAAAAGAGTAAAGAGTAATAAGCCACAAAATCAAAAAGGATTGAAAATCAGTCCTACAGTTAGTCACCAATTGTGACTGTTGGTTACCTTTCAAATAGCCATCTGTCTCACTGTTGATGAATAGTAAAAAGTTACAAACTAGTGACTTTTTGCAAACTTTGTGCAGACCTTGAAACTGTTTGAACTTGAATAGATTTCCTTTCTGTTATTTTCAACACAATCTCTTCATTATGCTTTGTTTACAAAATGATACATTAAACCTGATCTTGCATTAAATTTGATAAAACCATGACAATATACCAATTCAGAACAAGAAAAGCTTTCTAGAGATTAGAAAACAGCTATTTCGAGGAGGCTTCTGTAATTGATAGAAATTAGATATGAATGTTTGTTTATGGGTCTCTTATATAAATTTAAGAGATATCAACCATGTGAAAAGATAGCATGAGATAGTGATGGTGGTGTTGATAATCATAGTGATGATGGGGGAGGTGGTAATGATGGCCATAAATGTGGTGGTGGTGGTGATAATTGTGGTGATGACGAAGCTGTTAATGGTAGTTGCAGTGGTGGAGATAATGATGATGTCAATCACATTATAACTAACAGCCCCAACAACAATGCTATCCATCTTTATTGAGAAAAATGATTTAAAGCTATTTACTAATATTTTTCAACAACAGGAAATCTTGAATAATTATGAGCAGAAATAAAGTTTTGTTTTATTTCTCAGACTCTTATTGTTGATGTCAAGACAAAATATTATCAGCTTTCAAGGGACATATTATATTGGATGTTATATAAATAAGACACTCTTATTTTCCAAAAAATGTCCTTTAAAAAAAATCACTCTTTGTATGCTAATTTTTGTCCCCTATGCTTACTTTTCCCTCTATATGTACTCCTCAAACTGGGGTGTTTAACCCTTTAGCATTTAAACTGGCTATAGGAGACAGGTATATTTAGCCAGAGGGGAAGCAGATAGGAAAAAATTTGCCAATGTTCTGCGCTGTGAGGTGTTTCATGTTGCAAGACAGTGTGTGAGAGAGAATCATGATGTGGTAGGAGAGAAATATGTTTGCATGGATGATGGTTCACTTGTGCTAAATGAGGATGCAAAGAGAGAGGTTTGGAGATGCCACTATGAAAGGTTGCTCAACAAAGAGAATGAATGGGATAAAGAGAGTCTGCCGAATGTCGACCCAATAGAGGGACCAGCTATCCGAGTTGACAGTTCCATGGTAGTTAAGGCAATTAGAAGCATGAAGACAGGGAAAGCCCCAGGCCCATCAGGAATTACTGCTGAGATGCTCAAAATATCTGGCAGTGTCGGCTATAGCCTAGTCACCCGTATAGTTAACCAGGTGATACACGAAGGAGTCATAACCAATGACTAGTGTAGTAGCATAATAGTCAATTGCTACAAAGGTAAAGGTGACGCCCTAGATACAAATAATTACAGAGGTATCAAGCTGTTGGATCAGGTAATGAAGGTTACGGAAAGGGTCATAGCCCAACTGATTAGAGAGAGAGTCAACCTGGACGAGATGCAGTTTGGGTTTGTGCCAGGGAAAAGCACCACCGATGCCATATTTCTGGTGAGACAGTTGCAGGAGAAATACCTAGCCAAAGATAAAACTCTGTTCCTGGCTTTCGTTGACTTGGAAAAAGCCTTTGACAGGGTCCCCCGTTCCCTTATCTGGTGGTCAATGAGGAAACTAGGGATAGATGAATGGTTAGTGAGAGCTGTGCGTGCCATGTACAGGGACGCTGTTAGTAAGGTGAGGGTTGGCAACGTGTACAGTGAAGAATTCCGGGTGGAGGTTGGGGTCCACCAAGGCTCAGTCCTCAGCCCCCTCCTATTTATCATAGTCCTCCAGGCAATAACGGAGGAATTCAAGACAGGATGCCCCTGGAAGCTCCTCTATGCTGATGACCTTGCTCTAATTGCTGAATCACTATCAGAACTCAAGGAGAAGTTTCAGGTGTGGAAGCAAGGATTAGAATCGAAGGGCCTCAGAGTCAATCTAGCTAAAACCAAAGTCCTAATAAGTAGGAAGGTAGACAAATCTCAAACGCCTTCAGGTAGATGGCCCTGCTCGATCTGTAGAAAAGGCGTAGGTAGGAACTCTATAAGATGCACAAGTGTAAGCTATGGACACATAAGAGGTGCAGCAATGTCAAAGGAAGGCTAACTAGGAATATAGTTTTTGTATGTGGCAGATGCTCTGGTGCAATAAACACTGAAAATGCGCAGAGACCATCTTCCGCCACATTCCAGGGAGAAAAACTAGAAATAGTTGACAGTTTCCGTTACCTAGGTGATCAAGTCGGTAGTGGGGGTGTGTGTGCCGAAAGTGTAACTGCTAGAGTAAGAATAGCCTGGGCAAAGTTCAGAGAGCTCTTACCTCTGCTGGTGACAAAAGGCCTCTCGCTCAGAGTAAAAGGCAGAGTGTATGGCGCATGTGTACGAACAGCCATGCTACATGGCAGTGAAACATGGGCTGTGTCATTGATGAGGATATGCGTAAGCTCGCAAGAAATGAAGCCAGTATGCTCCGATGGATGTTTAATGTCAGTGTTCATACCCGACAGAGTGTAAGTGCCTTGAGAGAAAAGTTGGACCTAAGAAGCATCAGTTGTGGTGTGCAAGAGAGACGTCTACGCTGGTATGGACACGTGGTAAGAATGGATGAAGATAGTTGTGTGAAAAAGTGCCACACCCTAGCAGTTGAGGGAACCTGTGGAAGAGGTAGACCCAGGAAAACTTGGGATAAGGTGGTGAAGCACGACCTTTGCTCTTTAGGTCTCACCGAGGAAATGACCAGAGACCGAGACCTTTGGAAGTATGCTGTGCGAGAGAAGACCCGGCAGGACAAGTGAGGCCATAACCTGTGGCCCCTACCTGGGACGTAGTCAGTCCACCTGTGCATACCTTCCTTCTTGGGACACATAACTCTACTTGTGAAGACCTGTTGAGGCAAGTGAAAATCAAAATCGAAGAATCAAATCAAATCGAAATCGATCCACATCAATGGAATTTGTGGTTTGTGGTACCAGTGCCGGTGGCACATAAGAGAACCATCTGAATGTGGCCGTAGCCAGCACCGCATCGACTGGCCTCCGTGCTGGTGGCACATAACAAACACCATCCGATCGTGGCCGTGCCAGCCCTGCTTGGCCTCCGTGCCGGTGGCACGTAAAAAACACCATCTGAGCATGGCCGTTTGCCAGCCTCGTCTGGCACCTGTGTCGGTGGCACGTAAAAAGCACCCACTACACTCACGGAGTGGTTGGCATTAGGAAGGGCATCCAGCTGTAGAAACACCGCCAGATCTGACTGGCCTGGCACAGCCTTCGGGCTTCCCAGATCCCAGTTAAACCGTCCAACCCATGATAGCATGGAAAGTGGACGTTAAACGATGATGATGATGATGATGATATCTAGCCAAAATATTCTATTTGTTTTGTATTCAAACTGGCCAAATTTAATCCTACAATGTTATACTGAAAGTAAACAACTCCATAATCGAAATCTCAAAGCATGATTAATTCAAAACAATTTGAATAAATAAGCATTACATTTGACAGAATAATCACATATACTTATATTACACACACACACACATGATTATTTGGGCTTTGGGTATATAGTTAGTAGTATGCCGATTAAAGCACTTTCGTTGTTTAGGCTATCTGATGTCATCCACAGTTTTGATATGTGTCACTGGATCTATCTCAGGAATTCCACAGTGTTCATTTGGTTTGTAATGAATGAAGGAAATGGAAAATGGAGTTTGCAAGAATCTTTATTCAATACAATGATCGTTTCAAAACTATCCATTCCTTATCATTATACCCAACAACCTACTGGCAACAACAACATGCCAAGCGAAACTGAGTGTATTTAGCAAAGTATCTGATTTAAAACAAGACACCCATGAGAGGCATTCTGCCCTGGAGGATGCAATACAACCAGTTGTAGAGTAGCCCACCTGCAATGGACAGATACATGATGGGTCAAAACGACATTTGTGTTGAATAAAGATTCTTGCAAACTCCATTTTCCATTTTCCTCATTCATTTTGTATATATATGACAAGCTCCTTCCAATTCTTGTGCCCCAAATCCACTATAGCAGAAGAGACTTGCCTAAGGTGGGACTGAACCTGGAACTATGTAGTTGGGAAGCAAACTTCTTAACAACACAACTATGCTCATGCCTGTCTGTTGATACATTGTTTTATATCACTTTAAATTTTAATTTATTTCATGAAGTGTCAAAAACTTTTGTAGCTCAATTACAGCCTGATCATTGATACAGTTCCACTACAGTGACTAGGTTGTAGTTTGTCCTCCTCCCTGCCCCATCTTCCCCCTCCTCCTCTTCTTCCCCCTCTCTATCACCATCACCACCATCGTTATCATCATCATGGTCATTACTATCACCATCAATCATCATTGTCATCGTTATTGTTGTCATTATTCTCATCCTTGTTATCATCATTGTCATTATCATCATTGTTGACATCATCATCAGCCTCACCCTCATTGTTGTTATCATCATTGTCATTGTCGTCATCATCATTGTCCTTATCATTATCCTTATTGTGATCATCTTCATCATTGTCATCACTGTTTCGTCATTATTGTAAAATCCTCTTTTCCATACTTCCACTAGTTAGAACATCTCACTGGGGCAGATTTTCTACAACCTGACTCCCTTCCTGTTATAAAATCACCAGAATTTACTCCATTTTAAAAACATATTGAAGTTCAGTCATTAATAATGTTCTTAATTACCATAATGTCCTTAATTACCATAGATATATTTTTTGATGTTATACATCAATTCTCTCTATATAGATACCTCTTGATATATCAAGTGGAAATATTGACATATAATATTACTAGGTGCAGTGCTTGGCTTTGTCCCAAGTTTATGAATACCTAAAATAAGTATAACTATAAATTCACTGTATTTTCATGAATTGCTTCAAAAGGAAACTGATAGTCATCATTTTGCTGAAGAATCCTGATTCACTTGAAATTCTTGCATGCAAGGAATTCAGAAGATAGTTCAAGTTGAAGTGTATAAAAATGCACAAAAATGTAATAAATAAGTATACAAACAAATCCTCATAATTTTTCTCATTGTTCTAATGTCTATGTTTCTATGATTGTATTAGGAGTATGCTGAAGTTGAGTTTTCTATGGTTGATTGCTCTTTCTGTTGCCAACCCCTGCTTGGAAACAAGTGAGATAATAATCTCATAGTCTATTGAAAAACAAACAGCTTGGATGGACATGGGTAAATGTAAGAGTATAAATAACTTGGGCTTTTTGAATTGGGGGTGTGAGATATACCACGTCTGGTTTATAAATCTTGGAGATGTTAGAAAATGGAATGAAATCTTGGGATAATAAAACACAATTGAAATGTGTGTGTGTGTGTGCATGCGTGCATGTGCAAAACTGGAAACAAACAACTTTGTATGGATGTTCTCCAATGATGAAAAACAACAGTGATTAGATTTTCGCCTTTGAATCTGCCAAAATGTAGTAAGGATGAACAGATGCATTACATCTAGGAATGGTTTTCTGAAACATTGAATAAAAGAGGGATTCTAAGGAATTAGTTTTGTATTCTACAGGAATTGTTTTAAGATTATATCAGAAGACTTTGTTTAATTAGAACTGTAATTAGCACAGGTATATTGCTAATTATCTTAAAAGTATAACTAATTAATGACTGGTGTTGTTCTTTAGATGTCAGCCATCTTTATTAGACTAATTATGGACTCTAATACTGTAGCCTGTACAAGTACTGTCCCTGCTATGGCCATCAACCCCATCACCACTACTATCGTCTATACTGCATCATTATAATCACTACTATCACCTCCACTTCCTTATCAACACAAAATATAAATCAATCATTTTATTGTCATCATTCTCGTCATTATCATCATCAATATCACTGCTGCTGCTACTACTACTACTGAGACATACTGTTGTCAATACCAACACATATACATCCACATCACTCATATTTTACCAACTGTACAGACACATACGTAAACACCATACACATCATATGCAGGTACACACACACACACACTACTCATTTATATACACTTAACTATGCATTAAACCCACGCAGCAAATATATGCACATTATTATATACACACATATACCTCACACACACATACACACATATACGCACACACAAACATAAATATATATATGTTGAAACCCTCTTCAGTCATGACTGACCATGGGATTGCACCTAGAAAGCTACACTCCCAGGCACAAGTCTGGGCAAGTTTGTTTATGGAAGACCAGCAGTCGCCCATGCATACCAGACTCCCCTCTCCTCTCCACGCCACCAGTATTATCCAAGGGAAAGGCAAAGGCCGATACAGCTTGGCACCTGTGATGTTGCAACTCATTTCTACAGCTGAGTGAACTGGAGCAACGTAAAATAAAGTGTCTTGCTCAGGAACACAACATGCAGCCTGGTCCGGGATTCGAACTCACAACCTCACGATCGTAAGCTTCACGCTCTGACCACTGAGTCATGCGCCTTCATATATATATATATATATATATATATATATATATATATGTGCGTATGTATGTATATATAATATATGTGCGTATGTATGTATATATAATATATGTGCGTATGTATGTATATATAATATATGTGCGTATGTATGTATATACAATATATATAAGTATATGTATGTGTGTGTATATGTATATATATATATGTGTGTATATATATGCATATGTCTACATATGTGTGTGTATATGTATATGTGTACATATGAGTGTGTGAATATGTATATGTGTATATATGTGTGTATGTATATATATATATATATATGTGTGTATTTGTGTGTATATATATGTGTGTATGTATATATATATATTATATATATATATGTATTTGTGTGTACATATATGTGATTATATATATATATATGTGTTTATATGCATATGTATATGCATGCATATATATATATATATATTATATATATATATATATATATATATATATATATATATATACATACACATGGTTTTCAGACAGGACTAACCATGTGTCCTGATCCCAAAGATTCTTTGGAGATACAAGGCATGTTATATAAATTTGCCTAATCTAAGTGTCTCTATTGCAAAAAACTATTGGTAGATTTTGATTTTAAATATTGTGTACATTGAATGATATTTATCTCTCACTGGATGGAGTACATTTTTGCTGATCCTACTATAATGGAACAGCAAACTATTTATTTCTTTATTGCCCACAGGGCGCTAAACATAGAGGGGACAAACATGGACAGACAAAGGGATTAAGTCGATTACATCGAGCCCAGTGTGTAACTGGTACTTATTAAATCAATCCTGAAAGGATGAAAGGCTAAGTTGACCTCAGCAGAATTTGAACTCAGAATGTAGTGGCAGACGAAATACCGAAAAGAATTTCGCCCGGCGTGCTAACGATTCTGCCAGCTCGCTGCCCTATGGAAGAGTAAACTATTCATATATACTTATCATCATCATCATCATCATCGTTTAGCGTCCTCTTTCCATGCTGGCATGGGTTGGACGATTTGACTGAGGACTGGCGAAACAGATGGCTGCACCAGGCTCCAATCTGGTCTGGCAGAGTTTCTACAGTTACATACCCTTCCTAACGCCAACCACTCCACGAGTGTAGTGGGTGCTTTTATGTGCTGCTGGCATGAGGGCCAGTCAGGCGGTACTGGCAACGGTCACGCTCAAATGGTGTTTTTTATGTGCCACCTGCACAGGAGCCAGTCCAGTGGCACTGACAACGATCTCATTCAAAAGACATGTATATATATAGGGATAATTCACAAAAAAAACAAAAGATGAAGATAGGTTGTGTAGACAACAAACAGATATATTTGTATAACGCTTAGGAATAGAAAAAGTCTTTTACGTTTCAAGTCTACGCTCTTCCACAGAAAGGAACACAGAAAGAAACAAAGAGAGAAAACAAATGTATGTAGTGGTTAGCAATCTATCATGGCGAATATATATATATCACGTGACCGACCAGACCATCAGATGTTGTTACACATCGCTGGTCACAATGCGTTCTCATTGTTTTAGCCTTCGAATGACGCCACCCTGCTGGCTAAGCGAGCAGGCCAACAGAAGAAAGAGTGGGAGAAAGTGTGGTGAAAGAGTACAGCAGGGATCATCACCCCCTGCCGGAGCCTCATGGAGCTTTTTAGGTGTTTTCGCTCAATAAACACTCACAACGCCCGGTCTGGGAATTGAAACCGCGATCCTACGACTGCGAGTCCGCCGCCCTAACCACTGGGCCATTGCGCCTCCACACACACACACACACACACACACATACATACATACATATATATATATATATATATATTTAAATAATGAGGGAGATAAATTAATATTAATTTTAATATCAATTTAAAACCAGAGTCCAACATACAAAAAATCTGAGAAGTCAGAGAAAATTCTAATATATGTGTATATTGGCAGGGCAAGACTGCTAGGTAGTTGGCCGTATGCTAGAAATAGATCATCAACGATCAAACTACAAAGGAAGTTCTCTAGAGGAAAAATTCAGCGAACACCAGAACCAAATTTGGCGGGCAGAACAGATGAAATATATATATATATATATATATATATATATATATATAATTAAGATTCAAGGATCAAGGTGTAGGAAGCAATCCATAGAAGATATAAAAAAACATCTTTGAATCCCCAACATGTTAACACGATTTCCCAACGACAATGTAAACTTCATATAATCAAGGTATCCTTGGGCTGCAGAGTAGCTTACTGGCTACCTTGTGTTTGGATAAGTCACTACATCTGATTTTCTACTAACTATGGAACATATGTAGCCTGAACTTTATCTACTCCATTCCATAAGTTTTTGAATATATATATACAGTACATATATTCATACATACATACACATACAGCAAATATTAAGTCTGTATGTTGACATGTTTTGGTCTCCTGCTGTGTTAAGGAAGTGAATATATATATATAAATACATATATCTACTTTACAACTGTACCATACAGCAGTATGGTAGATAAGGCAATTAAAAACATGAAAACTGAGAAAACCCCTGGCCCATCTGGAATCATTGCTGAGATGCTCAAAGTATCCAGTGAGGTAGGATGTGGGTTGGTCACCTGCATAATTTGTCAGGTCATTCAGGAAGGTGTAATGTCCAGAGACTGGAGTAGGACCACAATTGTTAGATAGAAGCAGCTATAGAGGTATCAAACTCCTGGAAAATTTGATGAAAATTACAGAGAATTATTGCCCAATGAATTAGGAGTAGAGCTAGGCTAGATGAAATGCAGATCAGCTTTATCTGGGGAAGAAGTACTACTAATGCTTTTTCATAGGTTATTGGTAGTTTAAAACTACACACACACACACACACACACACACACACACACATAAGAAATAATCAAGATTCAGTTGAATTAGGCACTTAAGATGAGGCACCAAGTCAGTCCAGTATGGTCCGCACAGCTCGAAGTTAGGTGAATAAAAAGCAAATAAGTAACAAGGATGTCCAGGTATCAGTGCATTACAGCTGTTTCAAGCAGCTCCATTTAATTGATCAATGGAAACATTACATCAATTTGAAAGAAACTGCTCTCCTCAGAAGCTGACGACCATATAGATTTCCAACATACAGGATACACCATTGTAATTTTTTTATGATCTTTTAGCAAATTTTTCAATGGGAAATGGAAATGAAAAATTTTCTAAAATATTGTAATGGTCGTCTGCACAGGAGAAGAGTGGTTTATTTCAAATTGATGTAATGTTTTCATTTATTGATTAATGGACCTGCTTGAAACAGCCATAATGCACTGATATCTGGACGTCCCTGTTACTTATTTGCTTTATATATATATATATATATATATATATATATATATATATATATATATATCTGTAAAATTAATATGTGACAATTATTTGGTAGCCATGATAAAATTCTTCTATTTACATAATATCGAGGTCTCTTTCATTCTTTTGTTGTCTTACCATTTCTATCAATATATACATATATATATATATGTAGAGAGAGATAGAGAGGTGTAGGCATGGCTGTGGTAAGAAGTTCGCTTGTTAGCTTCCCAACTACCATGGTTTTGAATTCAGTCCCATTACATGGCACCTCGGTCAAGAGTCTTATTCTATAGCCTTGGGTTGATGAAAGCTTAGTGAGTAGATTTGATAGATAGAAACCGAAAGAAGCCCATCATATGTGTGTGTGTGTGTATCTTTGTGTATGTGTTTGTCTGCCACAACTGCCTGACAACCTGTATTGGTATATTTACACCCCATGTAACAGCAGTTTGGCAAAAGAGACTGATAGAATATATACCAGAGTTTACAAAAAAATTGAGTACTGGGGTCAATAAGTTTCACTAAAATTCTCCAAGGCAGTGTCCCAGCATGGCTGCAATCTTATGACTTAAATAAGTAAAAGATACAAATATATAATATATATATATATATATATATATATATATATATATATATATATATATATATATATATATATGGCGTTAGGAAGGGCATCCAGCCGTAGAAACACTGCCAGATCTGACTGGGCCTGATGAAGCCTTCCAGCTTCACAGACCCCAGTTGAACCGTCCAACCCATGCTAGCATGGAGAACGGACGCTAAATGATGATGATATATATATATATAGACACACACACACACACACAAGTATTGATAAGAGATAAAATTTGATAAGTGTCATTTCATGAGACTCTTGGACCTTGAGTCACTCTGTTGCTTCTTCTAAATATTAATAAAAATATACATATGTAGGCATTGCTCTGTGGTAAGAAGCTTGCTTCCCAACCACATGGTTCTGGGTTCAGTCCCATTGTCTAGCACCTTGAGCAAGTGTCCTCTACTATATAGTCTTGGGCTAACCAAAACCCTGTGAGTAGTTTTGGTAGATGGAAACTGAAAGAAGCCTGTTGTGTATATATATGTATATATCCATGTGTGTGTGTGGTGTCTGTCCCTTCCATCACCCACTCGACAACCAGTGTTTGGTGTGTTTATGTCCCCGTAACTTAACGGTTCGGCAGAAGAGACTGATAGAATAAGTACTTGGTTTAAAAAAGAAGCCCTAGGGTCAATTTGTTTGATTAGAATCCTTCAAGATGGTGCTCCAGCATGGCTACAGTCAGATGATTGAAACAAATAAAATATGCACGCACACACACACTGTATATATCCCTTAACACACACACCACAAACATATGTTGTGCATACTATTTATATATCAATATATAGTGGATTATATATCCACTAAAACACAGCACAGGCATACACTTCCCGCTCCCCACTTTCATTCACACACAAACAAACTGCAGTGCATTACACTAAAGCACCCAGACCCACCACCACATCCCCCACCCCAGCACCAGCCCTGTTAAGAGAGAGAGAATGTCCTAAATTGAACCAAGGTTTTACATGACCTCAGTTACTGCTGAACTGATGACTGTTTCACCTCAGCTCTCTCTCTCTCCCTCTTTCTCTCTCTCTCTCTCTCTCTCTCTCTCTCTCACTATTTCTCTCTCTCTGCTTACTAACCACTTCACTGGTATTATTAAAATGGTACTATCATCCATAATCAATAATAGAGATTAACTCACTACCATTATATTTGCATACACATATACAAACATACATACATACATGTATGCATGTAACCACACACACAAATACATGTGTGTGTCTGTATGTGTGTGTGTGTTTATGTATACACACATGTACATAGTTACACTGTAATTTTCTTACATAAAAGTTTTTTGATGAATTTGGCCTGGTGAATGTGTGTGTATGTGTGTGTGTGTGCACATGCATGCATTTGTGTGAGTTTGTGTGCATATACATTGATTTGTGTGGTATGTACTATATATATATATATATATATATATATATACAGGTGTATGCATATCCTTTCAAATATTTCTTTGTGCACATGAACGCACACATACACATGCAATACACACACTCACACATGCACTTACATATGTGTGTGTGTATATATATATATATATATATATATATTATCCTCTTCCCTTCCTCATGATCACATACTGTAGCAACAATCTCTCTGGCTTCTAACTGCTGTTAACTACTTCTAAATTTATATTCTCACCTGCCATGTTTGTAAATCTCAGTCTGTTGGATATTATTAAAAACAATGACTTGTATAAATTCTTCACCTGAGATTTTTTACCTGTTCTAGTCCTTTTGTGGTCTGGAACAATTCTAAGGAACTTACTTAACTTGAGTCTTGTTCATTAATCATGATACCTAGTGTACTCCAAGGGGTTGGTTTTCAGGTAAGATTACAGATTTTCTGTTATTTTTCTACTTTGTTTAATTCAATTTCGATTTTAATTAAATTTGGTTACTTTTTATTTTAGTTAAATTTTAATTAAATTTAGCATTACTAGAACTATTAATGCTAGTTCATGTATATTAGTAGTCGTTTTAATTGTAACAGGGCTAGCAGCAGCAAATTGTTAAGTTTTTGCAAGAGAACAGCATGAAAACCACTACAATGCAAGGAAAAATACAAAATTATAAATTTATTTAATAACCAAAACAAAAAAAAAACCCAAATAAACAAAAAACAAATGAATCTTTTTCATTTCAGAATTTAAATTTATGATAAAAGTTGGAGTATTAAATAAATTTATTTATCTTAACCATCAGCAATGTGGTGACTTTCATCTTTCTCTCTTTGTTTATATCATTGGGTCATATGTGTATTTTTCAATTTTGGTTAATGGCTGAATAGTTTTTATCGAATAATAATAATAATAATAATAATAATAATAATAATAACAATAATAATTCTTTCTAATTTTAGCACAGGGTCAGCAATTTTGTAGGAGGGGGAAGTCAATTATATTGACTTCTGTTCTTGACCAGTACTTATTTTAATGACCCTGAAAAGATGAAAATCCAAGTTGATCTCAACAGCATTTGAACTCATAACATAGAGAGCCAGAAGAAAATGCTGCTAAGCATTTTTCCAACATGCTAATAATTCTACCAGGTTACTGCCTTAATAATAATAATAATAATAATAATAATAATTGCCCTGATGCAGTACCAGGCAGTGGCTCTCATGGCTTCTGATCTTAACTGATTGGAAGTGTTATCGTGTACATTGTTTTGTCTTGGTATAAAATGATGTGCTACAGCAAATATTCTGCTCAATACCATAGATTTGCTTGTCAGTTGTTTGACCATAACCAGTTGAGCATGTCCCTTTGTGGTTGACAATATGTGCATCTCTGATCACAGGCAGAAGTAGTGGGGGAGCATCATAGCCATGTGTTGTGAGGGATTCTTTGGGGTTTGAATAATTCACCTCTGGAAACATGGGTGTTTCGTTCAACATTGTTAACCCTTATTCAGGGACCTTTTAAACGGGATGGGTTACTCGACCAGAAGAAAATTCTAACTGGGCCCCACCTGCTAGGTCATGTGCTGTTTATCTTGATATGAGCTCACCATGTCACGCACATATGGTTGTGATGCATGTGCCTGGTGTACCCTTATCAGACGGTTAGTCATGATGGGTATTCTGGGCTTCGTATATTTTACTCCAGTGTCACTTTGATGGCATGCACTGCTCTCTCACTCAATAATAATAATAAAAATGTTTTCTTTATTAACTAGTAAAGGGTTCACAAAAACATTGGGGATTATACAGGATGATATAATGTGGGGTTACATAAAGGTGCATGTGAAAAGAAAAGCAACAGCAATAATATGAATTTCAACAATGACTAATTTCCCTTATAATTAATAATTCATGAGATTCCCCTTGATGTTAACAAGCAGAACCTGAGCTGTCTCTTTTGGTAGATTTTCAGCCAAGGACAGTAGACAACTTTCAGGAATCTCTCTGACTAGGTAGTGCTATAAGTCTCCTCAGATTGGATATACAAATGGGTCTATGCTGAATATGCCCCAAACACTAGCTTAATAATAACAAAGTTATTTTACTAATTTTCTAAATTAATGGAAACAGCAGCTGTGTGTTTTAACAGAAATATGACAACAAAAAGTTAAGGACTGTAGGAAATTTGCTGAAAGAGATTTCTTTGGTGTTGTAGAAAAAAGCTGAGTGACTACAAAGAAGTTCTATAGCTGAATGGCTTATATGATTATTGATCTGTATGTACATGGATATGTGGTTAAGAAGTTCACTTTGCAACCAAATTGGTTTTGGGTTCAGTCCCATTGTGTGGTACTTTGAGCAAGTGTCTTCTATTATAGACCTGAGCTGACCAATGCTTTGTCAGTGAATTTGGTGGATGGAAACTATGGAAGTCTGTCATGTTATAATATATGTATGTATGTAGAGGTAGGATGTGCGAGAGGCATAGAGATACATTGGTAATGAGAATAAAGACAAAGAACAGTGAGTCTTACATATGACTCTGCATTCTGATGATGTCTACCACTACAACTGGTAAATAGAAATGATCGTAAATGTACTATTACTACCACTTTTATTTACTAATTAATTAAATTAATGACTTACTAGTGCAAACAACCAACTTCTTCCTGTTATTTTTCCTCTATTTTCTTCTTGCATATGTATGTATATATATATGAATGCATATGTATGTATGTATATATATATATGTGTATGTATGTGTATATATATATATATGTATGTGTGTGTGTGTGTGTATGGGCATCCAGCCATAGAAACCATGCTAAAACAGACACGGAGCCTTGACAGCCCTTCAGCTGGTCAGCTCCTGTCAAACTGCCCAAGCCATGCCAGCATGGAAAACGGACATTAAGTGATGATGATAGTGTTGGTGGATATATTTATTATGTCACACTGCTTGACAATCAGTGTTTGTTTGTTTATGTCCCTGTAACTTAGTGGTTCAGTAAAAGAGACCAAAAAATAAGTGCCAGGCTTAAATAAAATGTATTGAGGTTGAACTGTTTGACTAAAACCTTGAAATGGTACCCCAGCATGGCAATAGTCCAATGACTGAAACAAGTAAAAAATAAAGGACATGAGTATATCTAAGTGCATAGCCAAATGGTCCAGGAGATTGCTTTGCAACTATAAGACCCCAGGTTCAATCTCACAGCAAGGCATTTTGGGTAAATATCTTTTACCAAGCCTTGTGAGTGAAATTGTGTAAATAGAAACTGTGTGGGAGCCCATTGCATGGATTGTACCTGTAATGCAAAAGATACAGCCTTGTCTTACACACGGTGTCATACTGGTTCTACCTGAGAATTATGTTAAGGATACCTGTGGAATACTCAATAAGCATAGACTGAAAGAAGTCCTCTCCACCCCTCTCTGTATTCATATATAGAGGGTTGGCCAAAAGTCACACACCAAAACATTTGACATTTTATTTATATTACGTAATTATTACTATTATTTATTTTGTTCATCATGTCCATGTATGTGTGTATTCATTATTTTATTTATTTTATTCAGTTATAGAAAAACTGAAGCATGTCTTTGACAATTCCAGAGTGTATTGAAACTTATTTTGTGCATGACTTTTGGCCCACCCTGTATATTCACACACACACATGTGATTGTGCCACTTTGTCTTAGCATCGCATAATAGTTGTAAAGGAGCATCACTGTTATATAAGTAGTGTAATTCATGTTTTGTGAAAACATGTCCAACCAAAGGGAAATATTACCTTGCTCTGAAAGAAGTGAGGGTTGATGACAAGAAGGACATCCAGTTGTAGGAAATCTCCATCAGTTGAATTCTATCTGCATGGAAAAGTGGACGTTGAAATGATAATGACAGTATATAAATATGTAGGTATGTATGCATGTTTGTGGAATTTTGTGTGTGCATGTGTGTGTGTATGTGTGTTTGCATTTCTGCTTCTCCTTTTGGGTTACAAGCAGTGACTTTGTTGTCATTTCCTGTCATCAACTGGTTTTGCATTTTGATAGCCGTGAAATTAGAGATCCTTTACTTGAAAAACATCTGTTAACAACAGGAAGAGCATCTGGCTTTAAAACAATGCTTCAATAATATATTCATCTAACCCATGCTAGCAAGAAATAACTGCCCCCACCAAAAAAAGAAAACATGGAAAGCAAAACCGGAATTGTAAATTTAGCTTCAAATTAATATACTTATCTTAGCCATCTTTGTCTATTTGCATTATCAAATTCAGTTTAGTTATATGCTAATGTTCATTGCAAATTTATAGTTATGCCAAAGTTTATAAAGTCTGGACTTGCAAATAGTGTTGCGCATGGATATGCTGCTATTTCAGCATTAGTTAAGAACTTGCATCAAACATCTACCACTGTTTGAGCTAAATAAATAGGCTTGCAAATTTAGCTCCAAGTTTCATTTTTACTATTTTTGTGTTAACCTGTTTGGTGCATTCATTACATTCATTGCAGTTTTACAATAGCATTATTGTGAAACTTTACAAAGTTTTATAAGGGCAGGCATATACTTATGTGTCGATGCATGCATATATATCTATGTACATGTACCTGTATGTGTGTATGTATGAGCCTGTGTTTGTGTGTGTATGTGTACATGTGATAGTGTGTGTGTGGTTGTGTATGTATGTGTGTAAATATATTGTTTACAAAGTAAAGTAGGAAGAAAAATTTCCAACAATAGAGCAGCGATAATGTTAATATATTATATTTAAGATTTGTGTCACATGATCAGGTGAGAAGGGGGGTAGTCAAGGGTGGGTTGTTAGCAGTAGTGATGGTGGTGCAGTGGTCATTGTCGTTGTTGTCAAACAGAGATTTAAAGTTTAATGAGCAAATATTTTGACATTTTAATTGTTCGAGCAATTACTGTATAGTTTATGGGTGTATTAAGTGTACTAATTTTAAATTGTTGTTTTCTACTTACATATTAAATCATGCGGCTATTGAGTATCTAACTAAAATAAATGAGCGAATAAAATGTCCGACTATCATATTATTAATTGTTTGTTTATGTATCCTGCGAGTGATTTGTTGTCTCTAGTCAGGGCACTTAATTTTATATACTCATTCACTCTGTTGTGGTGTGTTTGATATTATTCACATTTCATCCACTTAATGTGCAGTCTGTTAGCAATATCTTATAGTATTGTGTGTATGTGTGTGATAATTAGGAGTGCACTGAGCAATACTGAATGAAATATAGTTAGGTACATTCATGTATATATTCAGACATGGAAATAAATATGTTATGTTGGATGAACTGTCTCAACAGAAGAAATTCTGTTGAGTCTCTAAGGAGAATTTATTCTGTCAAGATACCTTGTGCAACATATTATTTTTACCATATCCAAGTGAAAGCACACAGCTTAGTGATTATGGGTATTCAGCTCACAATCATAAGGTTGTGAGTTTGATTCCTGACAGTGTATTGTGTCTTTGGGCAGGATGCTTTATTTCTTTTCATTCCAGTCCACTCAGCTGGCAAAAATGAATTGTACATGTAATTCAAAGAGCCAGCCTTGTCGCATTCTGTTTCACACTGAATCTCCCTGAGAACTATATTAAGGGTACACATGATTGTGGAATTCTCAGCTGTTACACATTTATTTCATGAGCAGGCTTTTCTGTTGATCAGATCATCTGGAACTCTTGTTGTTGTAACCAATGGAGTGCCAGTTTTTCCATATCTAAATGTACATAAACCTGTTAAACATGACTGTACATTACTATATATCTAGATATATATTTACTCTTTTACTTGTTTCAGCCATGTGGCTGCAGTGATGCTGGAGCACCACAATGCTCATCATCATCATCATCATCACAATCTCCTTCACAATGTTCCTCCTCCTCCTCATCATCATCATCCATACAGGTACTTCATGCTGGTATGGATTGCTCAGTTTGAGAGAATCTGATGAGTCCAAGGACAGCACCAAACTCCAATGCCTACTTTGATATGGTTTCTATGGCTGGATGCCCTTCCTAATGGCAACCATTTTACAGAGTATACTGAGTGCTTTTTTTTCTTGGCACCAGCATTAGGGAAGAGTGCCTTGTAGCTTTCAAGGCTAAGAACTTAATGTAGCCCCTATAACTGGAGAAGAATAGGGAAAGTAGGTGATGATTCTAGGTGGAGGTATGAGGGATGGTAAGATGAGAGGCTAGTAAGAGTATCATAGGGAACAGCAAAAGGGAAAGGGATTAGTGAGGGGTTATTGCGAAAAGAGGGGAGAAGATTGGGAAAAGTTGAAAGGTGATAGAGTGGGTTGTGTTGTAGGAGTATATTATTCAACATTATAAGTAACAAGTATGAAGAATACGGGAAGGGGACAGGAGGAGAGGAATCTTGAAATAGTCATTGAAGGTATTAAAGGTGTGGGGATCATGAGAGTATATGCATACACACACACATTATGGGGTCTCCCATTGTTAGGTGACAGATGGGGGTTCTGCAATTTCTTGCATACAGATGATTTATTTACTGTGATCAAATGTTTGTGTTTACACAAGTTCATTCCTTCCATCAAATCAACATTGCCTGTGCAGGTGCACAGTCAAAGCTTTGGTCACCACTTGCTCAAGGTGCAGTACAGTAGGATTGAACATTAAGCCACATGGTTGGAAAGCAAGATGCTTGACCACACAGTCATTGCTAATGTCTCTTTGTTCTTCTGAATGCTCCATGTGCTGATCTCTCATTCTCTTATCATTCCTTCCATGTCTTTCATGAAACTCTTTTTCTGATTACATTGCTGTACTTGAGAAGGCTCATCTACCACAATAGAATTGAGATCCTAAGACCAAGGTGCCACAGAAAAAGGCATTGGTGTGGGTGCTGATGTTACTTAAAAAGCACTGGTGATGGTGCCACATAAAAAGCAGCCCGTAGTCTCTGTCGAACGGTTGGCATTGAGAGGGGCATTCAGCCATAGAAACCAAACCAAAACAGACTATGGAACCTGGTGTGGCCCCTGGCCTTACCAGTTCCCATCAAGCCAGCCAACAAATGCCAGTATGGAAAATGGACATTAAATGATGATGATGATGATGATGATGCTCCAATATAGCTACAAAGCACTAGAAATTTCTCCCTAATTATATTTCTACAAAAGTTGAAAGTTAAACCTAAATCACATTTTTATCATCAGTCAATGATAGGATGGTGTAGAGGGGTGGTGAGGCTAGCAAGGTCATGAACTTTCCATTTCTTTCTCTTCTGACTAAATAATTTAAAAAGAGAATCATAAGAAACAAAGGAAAACCTGTTGTGCATGAACCATGAAGAGGTTGATGGTAGTTGGTGTTGAACTGTGAATCATTGGACATACACTACTGAACGGCTATTACTGATTAGACATCTGTCTTTGAGATGTATTGTGCTTTCAAGGAAGAAAACAGTGTGATGATTCATGCTAGTAGAATATAAAGAGAGAAGTGTGTGTGTGTATATATATATATATATATATATATATATATATACACACATATATACATATATATTTATATATATAGTTAATCCAAACATGAAAACACAAAGAGAACAAGTATAGTGTTATATATATATATATATATATATATATATCCTCACTTTTTCTGTCTCTGTGTCTGTCTGTCTGTCTCCCTCTCTCTCTCTCTCCCTCTCTCTCTCTCTCTCCCTCTCTCCCTCTCTCTCTCTCTCTCTCTCTCTCTCTCTCTCTCTATATATATATATATATATATATATATATATGATGAGATGTAATGGCAAAGTGAGATGAGGTGTGATGGTGTTTAATCAGACTAGGTATTATTGTTTTACAATTGAAATTATCTATTTCATTTTTGTATTTGGTTTCCATGATTCTTGATGTAAACTCATGTGTTGAAACAGATTTTGTTGTATCTTGGGAGGGTTATTATGCCAATAACAAACACGCACACTGGTTTAGTTTCACTTCTTTTATTATTTGTTAATTTGTTTAACAAATTAATTATTTATTTGTTAATTGGTTTAGAAAATTAAGTAATCAATTGTCTGATTAATTGTTCAATCAACCAGTTAATTGTCTAGGCTTGTCAAAGTTCTTTTGTTGCTGCTATTTACATCCTCATCAATGACATACCCTCTCTACTCCAGGGCATGTTATTGAAGAGGTTGTAAATGGTAATGAAAGGACTTTGACAAAACAACTGGTTGATTGAACGATTAACCTTGTAAATGGATTTGGTAGATGGAAACTGAAAGGAACCCTGCAGTGTGTGTGTGTGTGCATGTGCATGTATGTTTATGTCTCCTTGTTCTGACATTCTTGTGATAGTTGTAAATGAGTGTCACTGTCATACATGCAGTGTCATAAATTTCCAATATTCTGTGATTGTAGGCTATGGGAAATATTAACCTTACTTAGAAGCAAGTGAAAGCTGGCATCAGGAAGGGCATCTGGCCATAGAAAATCTGTCTTATTAAATTCCATATGACCCATGCAAGTATGGAAAAGTGGACATTAAAATGATGATGATTTTTTATACATACATCTATATACATAAATGTGTAATGGTGTCTGACTGTCTGTGTGTTTGGGGTTACTCTAACTTCTCCCACATTGTCCAACTGATTTTAATGATTTTTGGCACATAGGTAGATCACATGCCCTGAAGTTCAAATAAGGCTGGCATGTTTTGAAAACTCGATAATGCTTAGTTGGCATCGATTTTTGTGAGCTCGATCAGGCGTTTGAATGGAAATTCCCATAATGATGTTATTTTTCCTGCAGCTTTTGCATTTTTTGCCCAGTTTTGATGAAAATTGATGAGTGAGTGAGGCTCGTGGCTGTGAGTTGATGTCAGTATATGGGTTGACAAAAAATCGATAATTGCATCTGAGCAGTGGTTTTATAAAATCAATAGGCTTTTTGCGTGCAAATACCCTTAGGGATTTTATTTTTGGCCGTAACTTTTATATTTTTTATGTGATTTTAATGTAGGTAAATTTTGTGGTGGGGGAGATGGTAAAGGTGTTTTATAATTCAAAAGGGCATAAATGCAAATAAGCATTTCCTTAGAGACATTCTTATCAATTTTGTAGAAATTTTATATATGATTACAATTCATGTCCATTAGTTGATGCCAGCATGAAGAGTTGACAAAAAATGGATAATTGCATATGAGCAGGGGATTTTAAGAAATCAATAGGCGTTTTGTATGCTATTACCCACAGGATTAATATTTTATGCTGTAACTTTTACAGAATTCATTTGATTTTGATGAAATTTGACATTTAGGTTCATGGTCAGAGTCATGTAGTAGAATTAAAATTAAACTGGTGGAAGGTAGAAATCATCAAAATTCACTCACAATAAAATAATGAACTGATTTTGAAGAAAATTGACCCATGAGTAAAATTAAGCACTTTGACATATGAAACATCGATTATTCATATAATGTATTGGGATTTAAAAGTCAATGGGATATTTTCATGTAAATGGTCACATGGATTCTATTTAATGACATAACCTTAACACTTTTCTTTGGATTTTGCTGACATTGGACGCGCTGATCAATTTTGTACAGAGGGTGGCATTTGGGGCAAGAAATAAACAAACATCACTCTCAATATGTCGAAATACATCCAAAAGTTTGACTGTAATTTCAAATGGTCCAGTATGCAGGAGTATGTCGAAAGCATTAACTGGGTAATAATTGGCATGAGGAATGTAGATTTCAATACAAGGTCAGAAATGGGCTTAACTTCAACACAGTAAACATGAGCAATGCCAGGCCCAACAGTTAGTACATACATACATATATAAATACTTGCTTATATATATATATAATATAACAAGATGCAGTTGAATGAGGTACTTAAAGGTGAGGCATCTACTTAGGCCAGCATAAAATGCACTCACAACAATAATAGATGAATACCAACGTTGGTACAGAAGTACTGCCAGAATGATATTCGAGTAATATATACAGTTACTTGGACCCAACTGAATATATAATCTGCTCTTGAATTATTCAGACGTACATTTTATTAAATATACAGTCTATAATATACTTTGGAATATGTATACTCGTCCCCTTAAGACCCAAAATAACGTGGTGGTGGAACAATATTGTTGACAGGGCTATTTAGACAAAAGAAACAGGCTTGGAAGGCCTGGAAGAACGGTGGTAGCAGGGAAGTGTATCAGTCTGCCAGAAGGGAAGCCAGGAGACGGTCTATCTAGCCAGAGGGGAGGCAGTAAGGAAAAATTTGCCAATGTCCTGCGTCGTGAGGATGAAAGACTTGAGGTATTTCGTGTTGCAAGACAGTGTGTGAGAGAGAATCGTGACGTGGTAGGAGAGAAATGTGTTCGCATGGAGGATGGTTCACTTGCGTTAATGAGGATGCAAAGAGAGAAGCTTGGAGACGCCACTATGAGGTTGCTGAATGAGGAAAATGAATGGGATAAAGAGAGTCTGCCGAATGTCGACCCAACAAGGGACCAGCAATCCGAGTTAACAGTTCCTTAGTAGATAAGGCAATTAGAAGCATGAAAACAGGGAAAGCCCCAGGCCCATCAGGAATTACTGCAGAGATGCTCAAAATATCTGGTGGTGTCGGCTATAGCTTAGTCACCCGTATAGTTAACCAGGTGATACACGAGGGGGTCATACCCAATGACTGGTGTAGCAGCATAATAGTCAACTGCTACAAGGTAAAGGCGACGCCCTAGAGACAATAACTACAGGGGCATCAAGCTGCTGGATCAGGTAATGAAGGTTACGGAGAGGGTTGTAGCCCAACTAATTAGAGAGAGAGTTACCTTAGATGATATGCAGTTTGGGTTCGTGCCAGGGAAAAGTACTACTGATGCTATATTCCTGGTAAGACAGCTGCAGGAGAAATACCTAGCCAAAGATAAGCCCTTGTACCTGGCTTTTGTTGACTTGGAGAAAGCCTTTGACAGGGTCCCCCGGTCCCTTATCTGGTGGTCAATGAGGAAACTAGGGATAGAAGAATGGTTGGTGAGAGCTGTGCAAGCCATGTACAGAGACGCTGCTAGTAAGGTGAGGGTTGGCAACGAGTACAGTGAAGAATTCCGGGTAGAGGTTGGGGTCCACCAAGGTTCAGTCCTCAGTCCCCTCCTATTTATCATAGTCCTCCAGGCAATAACGGAGGAATTCAAGACAGGTTGCCCCTGGAGCTCCTCTATGCTGATGACCTTGCTCTAATTGCTGAGTCACTATCAGAACTGGAGGAGAAGTTTCAGGTGTGGAAACAAGGATTAGAATCGAAGGGCCTTAGAATCAACCTAGCCAAAACCAAAGTTCTAATAAGTAGGAAGGTAGATCAATCACAAACGCCTTCAGGTAGATGGCCCTGCTCGATCTGTAAAAAGGTGGTGGGTAGAAACTCTATAAGATGCACCAAGTGTAAGCTATGGACACATAAGAGGTGCAGCAATGTCAAAGGAGGCTAACTAGGAAAATAGTTTTTGTCTGTGGCAAATGCTCAGGAGCAATAAACACTGGAAATATGCAGAGACCAACTTCTGCCACTTTCCAGGGAGACAAACTAGAAGTAGTTGATAGCTTCCGCTACCTAGGAGACCAAGTCAGTAGCGGGGGTGGGTGTGCTGAAAGTGTAACTGCTAGAGTAAGAATAGCCTGGGCAAAGTTTAGAGAGCTCTTACCCCTGCTGGTGACAAAAGCCTCTCGCTCAGAGTAAAAGGCAGACTGTATGATGCATGTGTACGTACAGCCATGCTACATGGTAGTGAAACATGGGCCGTGACTGCTGAGGATATGCGTAAGCTCGCAAGAAATGAAGCCAGTATGCTCCGATGGATGTGTAATGTCAGTGTTCATAATCGTCAGAGTGTAAGTTCCTTGAGAGAAAAGTTGAACCTAAGAAGCGTCAGTTGTGGCGTGCAAGAGAGACGGCTGGCTGCTGGTATGGTCATGTGACAAGAAAGGCTGAAGATAGTTGTGTGCAAAAGTGCTACACCCTAGCAGTGGAGGGAACCTGTGGAAGAGGTAGACCCAGGAAAACCTGGGACGAGTGGTGAAGCACGACCTTCGAACTTTAGGTCTCACTAAGGAATGTCTAGAGACCGAGACCTATGGAAGTATGCTGTGCATGAGAAGACCCGGCAACTAGTCAGGCCATAACCCGTGGCCCCGACCGGGACGTAGTCAGTCCTGTGCATACCTTCCTTCTTGTGACACTTATGAAGACCTGTTGAGGCAAGTGAAAATCAAATCAAATCAAAACAAATCAAAATAGATGAACATCAGTGGAATTGTATTCTTTGTGGTACCAGTGCCGGTGGCACACAAGAAAACCACCCAAACGTGCCGTAACCAGTACCGCATCGACTGGCCTCCGTGCTGTGGGCACAACACACACCATCCGATCGTGCCGTTCGCCAGCCTCATCTGGCACCTGTGCCGGTGGCACATAAAGACACCATCCGAAGACCCGGCGACGTAGTCAGTCCACCTGTGCATACCTTCCCTCTTATGACACTTGTGAAGACCTGTTGAGGCAAGTGTGTGACACTTGTGAAGACCTGTTGAGGCAGAGGCAAGTGTGTGACACTTGTGGAGACCTGTTGAGGCAAGTGTGTGACCCTTGTGAAGACCTGTTGAGGCAAGTGAAAATCAAACCAAATCAAAATAGATGAATATCAATGGAATTTGTATCTTTGTGGTTCCAGTACCGGTGGCACACAAGAAAACCATCCGAACGTGGCCGTCGACTGGCCTCCATGCTGTGGGCACAACAGACACCATCTGATCGTGGCCGTTCGCCAGCCTCACCTGGCACCTGTGTCGGTGGCACATAAAAACACCATCCAAAGACCCGGCGACGTAGTCAGTCCACCTGTGCATACCTTCCCTCTTATGACACTTGTGAAGACCTGTTGAGGCAGAGGCAAGTGTGTGACACTTGTGAAGACCTGTTGAGGCAGAGGCAAGTGTGTGACACTTGTGGAGACCTGTTGAGGCAAGTGTGTGACACGCGTGACACTTGTGAAGACCTGTTGAGGCAAGTGAAAATCAAACCAAATCAAAATAGATGAACATCAATGGAATTTGTATCTTTGTGGTTCCAGTACCGGTGGCACACAGAAAACCATCCGATCGTGGCCGTTCGCCAGCCACATCTGGCACCTGTGTCGGTGGCACATAAAGACAACCATCCGAAGACCCGGCGACGTAGACAGTCCACCTATGCATACCTTCCTTCTTGTGACACTTGTGAAGACCTGTTGAGCAAGTGAAAATCAAATCAAATCAAATCAAATCAAAACAAATCAAAATAGATGAACATAAATGGAATTTGTATCTTTGTGGTACCAGTGCCGGTGGCACACAAGAAAATCATCCGATGGAATTTGTATCTTTGTGGTACCAGTGCCGGTGGCACACAAGAAAATCATCCGAACGTGGCCGTAGCCAGTACCGCATGGACTGGCCTCCGTGCTTTGGGGACGTAACAAACACCATCTGATCGTGGCCGTCCGCCAGCCTCATCTGGCACCTGTGTCGGTGGCACATAAAAACACCATCCGAGCGTGGCCGTCTGCCAGCCTCGTCTGGCACCTGTGTCGGTGGCACATAAAAACACCATCCGAGCGTGGCCGTTCGCCAGCCTCGTCTGGCACCTGTGTCGGTGGCACATAAAATCACCCACTACACTCTCGGAGTGGTTGGTTAGGAAGGGCATCCAGCTGTAGAAACACTGCCAGATCTGACTGGCCTGGTGCAAGCCTTCGGGCTCCCCAGACCCCAGTTGAACCGTCCAACCCATGCTAGCATGGAAGACGGACGCTAAATGATGATGATGATGATGATGATGATGATATATATACTAGACTACACGTGACCTGTTGGGTCACTGGGAAACTTTTAGTTTCTCAGCAATGGAGTTTTGTTTTGTGGGTTTTTTTTTTCTTTTCCAGATTATTTTACATGCTTTCAACGAATGTGACATCGAAATCACATGTAAACAGCTCCTTTCTCCAGAAAAGGGAAGATCTGGTTGCTATTTCTTGCATGTCCTGCTACCACGTAACAGGTATTTTGTGATAAATCACAAATAGCTGTTACATGGTAGCAGGGTGTGCTAGAAATAGCAGCCAAATCTTTGGTGGTGAGATATGTTGAATGCACTTGAAAAAAACCTATGGAAGATAACTATTTCACACTGAGGTTACGAATGAATCTTTTATGCAATATTTACCATATTTTTAAAGTCATTTTTACTTTAGAATATTTTTTTGAATATGCCAAAAAAAATTTTTTTGTAATGGTATTTAAAAAATTTTATTTATTTATTGTCTGTTTAAAGGAAGCTAAAATATAAATACTTACTGTACAAACAACTTACATTTTTGAAATCACATTCACTTAAAAATATTTCTAAATGATTAAAATATTGTGTTTAACAAAAACGAAAATAGAAGCATTTATTGTAAAAAAAAAAATTGTATTTTTTCATTGTCAACTCATTGTGTCTAATAGAAAGATAAGAATTTCTTCCCTTTCAGGATGAAGATTATTTTCTCAACATTTTCCCATTATGCACCAATTTGGGCATTTATACCCTGTAAACCTCTAATCTCTTGAAAATCACTTTAGTGATTTACGCGAAACTTGTTTCATTCCATTCGTATTAACATTTCAGGTTAAACTTAATTCATAGTATTTTCCCATTATGCACCAGTTTGGCTGAGTAATATTGCAAGCAAGCAAGATTCAATCTAACTTTTAATAATAATAATAATAACAATAAACACACACACACACACACACACACACACACACAAATGCAGATCAATCAACCCTATTCTTGGTTTTGAGTTACACCATCAGTAAATGAATGCTCAGTTGTTATTCTTCAAAGTGCTTTCAAATATTAAATCTTGTGATAGACAAGTGGCTTGTGAAAGCTGTGCAGACCATGTACAAAAGTTCTGTCAATAAGGTGAGAATTAACCATGAGTATGGTGATGAATGTAGTGTACAGGCTGGTGTTCATCAATGTTTAGCTCACAGTCTCCTATTCATCATTGTCCTCTAGGACATAGCAGAAGAATTCATGACCAGCTGACCCTGGGAACTGCTGTATGCTGATGATCTTGCTCTCATAGCAGATTCTGTGACAGAACCAGAAAAGAAATTCCAGGTGTGGAAACAAAACTTGGAACCGAAGGTCTTTAAAATTAACTTAGCAAAGACTAAGGCTCTATTAAGCAAGAAAATAGACAGGACCATACTCCCATCAGGTAAATGGCCCTGCTTGATATGTAGGAAAGTTGTTGGCAAGAATTTCATAGTACACCCAGTGCAAGCTATGGACACACTGGAGGTGCAGTGGAATAATTGGAAAGTTATTAGAGAAAGTAGCGTTTGTATGTGGAAGATGCACAAGAACTATAAAGAGTAGACATACACAAGAAATTGATTTTCTCAAATGCCTCAGAGGCTTTTTAGAGGTAGTGGATAATTTCTACTACCTAATTAACAGTGGAGGAGAGAAAATTCAGTGAGCAACCCTTGTTGGCAACCGAAGGTCTCTCTCTGAGTGAAAGAAAGACTGTATGATGCATGTGTATGAACAACAGTACTACATGGTAGTGAGATGTGGGCCCTGAATGCAGAAGACATGTGAAGATTAGAGAGGAATGAAGCCAATATGCTCTGCTGGATGTGTAATGTCAGTGTACATGTGCAACAGAGCATGTATATATACTGCAAACCCTACCCCCGAGCCTCTTTCATATCTTTCCCCTTCATTTGTGACAAACCTGCGCACTCACTCAGTCCAAAGTTCTATATTGTTTCATTTATTCTCACATACCCTAATGTCCCTTGAACGCATGTCCCAACATATCTACACCACTATCTCTCTCACTGTTGCTCTCTTTAACTTACTCTCTAACTTGCCCTCTTTTCTTTTCCAACTGGGGTATCCCTATATCTACTCTACAGCAAGACATCTGTCCTTGTCTCTTTATACTGTTAATCACTCATCAACTGGCACAAAGCACTCCCTCCCAATTTCTACTACGTCCTTCTCCCAGCCAAAGGTGTCTTTGTCTTACAAGTTACTTTGTGACTTGTTAGTGCTAGTGCCACATAGAAAGTGCACCAGTGCTGGTGCCATGTAAAAAGCACTCAGTACACTCTGTAAAGTGGTTGTTGTTAAGATGGGCATCCAATCCAGCTGTTGAAACCATGGCAAAACAGACAAAGGAGCCTGGTGTGGATCCTGGCCTTACCAGCACCACTCAAACAGTCCAGCTCATGCCAGCATGGAAAATGGATGTTAAATGCTGTTGCTGCTGATTTTACCCCCTCTTCACACACACACACACACACACACACACACATGGAAACATATATAGTTTTAATGTGAAATAGTTTAATAAAACAATTAAGCCAAGTATTTATAGTATCCTTTTTGTTCCTTGTTTGGATTCTACAAGACAGCATAATTGAAGTTTTGTATTCTCTTGTATTGTTCACAATTGTTCTGAAAGAATTTTGATAAGCTCTCCAATCAGACTTCAGCTACAAATGCTTCTCTTAGAAACAGCTCTGAATAAAAATGTTGCTTTTGCCTTCTCAATGGACAAGAAGCAAATGTTGGACATTCCAATGAAAATTGAAAGTGTGTGTTGGGTTATAAAGATTTTCCTATGTATCTTTCTTATTGAAGACTTATCAACCAGAAGAATTTAGCAAACATAGAAAGTTTGTGTTGAAATGAAAGCCAGAATGTCTGTGATATGGACAATGGAAAGCTGTGTAAATTATTAGTGTGTATTAAGATTTGAAGAAGATAAGAGAATAAAGAATTTTGCCGAAGACATGGTTGTATAATGTAAAGCTATTTTTCTGATGTGCTTAAACCCTTTTGTTACATAGTTCTGTCAAAATCCCTGTCTTTGTTGTAATTAATTTTGAAAATAATAAAGAATTTATTAAAGTAACTGTTATTATTAAGTTGAGCTATCAGAATTGTTGGTGTGTTGGACAAAATACTTTGTGGCATTTCATTCATCCTTACGTTCTGAGTTCAAATTCTATTGAGGTCAATTTTGCCTTTCATCTTTTCAGGGTTGATGAAATAAGTACCAGTTGAGTACTGGGGTCAATGTAATTGACTACTCCCCTCCCTTAAATTTCAGGCATTGTGCCTATAGTAGAAAGGATTATTAAATTGAGCTAGCAGAATTGTTGGTGTGTTGGACAAAGTACTTAGTGTGAATTCAACTCTTGTCAGGGTCAGCTTTGTCTTTCATTCTTTTTGGATTAATAAAATATGCTATCAGTCAAGTTATCAACTTACTCCACTCCCACTAAAATTGCTGACCTTAAACCAAAATTTGTTTGATGGAAGGTTTTAATTATGATTATTTTGAAACAGGAAGTTTGTATCATAGAACTAGAAGTAGTTTCAAGTGGTTTGGTATCAAAAGTGTTAACTTTGTTCACAGGCAAACTTTCATCAATCATCTCCTCCTCCTCCTCCTTGCTGCTGCTGTTGCTGTTGTTGTTGTTGTTAAGCAACAAGCCGGGTAAGGGTGATTAGGAGATGGTCTAGGGCTTAGGGGCGGGAGACCCCAGACCTTGGGGGAAAAAAAAACTTTGGTCATCTTGTTGTAGTCGAGGGCTCTTTGTTGACGCCCGACACCGCTGAGAGGTGGTCCTCAAAGTCACTGGAAATGGAGATCTCCAGGTCCAAATTCTTGAACAGCAATGCTGCTGCTGCTGCAAGCTCGCAGGATCTGGTGAACTGCAGGGCTGCACTTGTTCGAATGTAGCTTTGACATTTTCTGTGACTAGATGCCCTTCCTGATGCCAACCATTCTACGGTGTGTGCTGGGTGCTCTTTTTCATGTCACTAGCACTAGTATGATCATGAAGACAAGAAAAGAACAGAAAAAAAGAAAAAGTAAAGAAAAATCCCTCTCTACTAAGTTGGGGTGGGGTGAGTATTGAGAGTGTGGTGGTTTTACATGAGGTGTTAAGAGGCCTAAGTATGATAGAGGGACAATCCCAGGTGTCTTGCTATAGGGGAGATACATGGCTGCTTCACATTAGATAAGGGTAGGTGGGAGTTGATGGAAAGAAAATAGAGATGTTGGCGACTAGATGCCAGAGCATCTCAAGATACAATGTGAATAAGAGAACCCTTTAGCATTCAGATTATTTTGTCAAATGCAATGATTATATATTTTGAATTAATAATACATTATCTTGTGACTTCAAGATTTTGATGATTAATTGTTTATTTTTTGAATGGCATTGTGGGGAGCTGTGAGAGGCCAGATCTGATCAATTTGAACATAAGACAGGTAGAATATTTGGGCTGGATATGGTCAGTTTAAATGCAAAATAGTTAAAGTAGTCAATCAGAGCTTCCAGGTGAAGAAGCATGAGGTGTAATGGTAGGCATAGTAAAGGAAGATCTCAGAAATTAAGAAATTATAGAAAATATTATTTCAACAGTTATTTGACCAAGTTTAGTTTCTGTTTTATTCTTTGTAGTCTCCAACTTCTCTTCAACACCGTTAAAGAATTTTTTCTGAAAGAGGAGTTATTTTTGTGAAGAAAGATTTCTCTGTCTTTATCTGTTTGTGCTTCCTTTTGCTGGTGCTATCTTTGAATTTCACCTTTTAGTGTATCTCTTTTCCTTTCCACCTAGATTTGTGCATGCACACACGTTCTCATTTTTATTCACATGCATATTATACATATATAATCACACATGTGTATACATCACCTTATACATACATATATGTATGTATACGTGTGTGTGTGTGTGTGCATATGTGTTTATCATTACCCTTTCTTTTAACAGTCATGTTAAAAAAGATGATGAGGATAATATACACATGCATACATGCCTTCAATTATATATATATATATATATATATATATATATATATATACATATATATACATATACATATATATATACATACATATATATGTATATATGTATATATATATATATATATATATATATATATATATATATATATTTGTGTGTGTATGTGTGTGTCTACATGTAGTTCTACACATTCCTTTCTCATTGTGTCCTGCACTAAACAAACACATGCTTTCACAAATGTAAATGCATGCACGCACACACACACACACACACACACATACATACACACTGGAGAGCTAGCAATTGCCTCAATTATGCAAAATCTTTAAAACTATGGGATTACGATGATTAGATTATTCTACTGATTTTAATTAAAGAATTAGATGAAATTTGTCAGTCATATTTGCCTCACATTAAGCCCTCACCTTCCATACTTAGACATGGGTTATTGTTGGTGATGATGATGGTAATAATAATGGATGAGGATAATGAAGATAATGAGGATGAGTGGGAGGGAGCTGTGCTGGTTGTGGTAAGAGGAATGAAGATGCTACATGTGGCTTGTTAGAGGTGAGGATGGAATAAAATAATGCTAGTAAGTTTTGTTTTTTACATTTTTTGTTAGCGTGGCTGTGTGACACAGATATGGCTGTGTGGTTATGAAGATTGCTTCTCAACCAAAGGTTTTGGGTTCAGGCCCAGTGTGTCACCTTAGTCAAATGTCTTCTACTGTAGTTAACCAAAGCCTTGTATTTCGATGTGGTAAACTGAAATTGAAAAAAAACTATTTTGTGTGTGTGTGTGTGTGTGTGCATGCATGCCTACATGCGTATGTATGTATGTATGTATGTATCTGTCTGTCTGTCTGTCTGTCTGTCTGTCTGTCTGTCTGTCTTACTTTATATATATAATATATATGCATGTATGTATGTATGCATGTATATATATATGCATATATGTATGCGTATATGTATATATATATATATATATATGTGTGTGTGTGTATATGAACTGTGTATATGAATGTAAGTACATGTAGGTTTGTGTCTCTTTGTCTTGACATTATGTAATAGTTGTAAATAAGTGTCACTGTTATACAAGCAGTGTGATTCATTTCCAGTATTAAGTGTCCGTGGGAAAAATTTGCCTTGTTCAGAAGGAAGTGAGAGTTGGCAACAGGAAATGCATCTGGCTATTGAAAATCTGCCTCAATAAACTCTATCCAACCCAGGCAAGCTTGGAAAATTGGATGATGGTTATGATGATAAGAGTAAGGATGATGAAGATGGCATCATCAGCATTGGTGTTGGCATTGGCGGTAGTGGCATCAGCTTTGTGGTGGTGGCAGTAGTGTATTTGTTGTTTAGCTGATGTCTGTCTGTCTGCTTCTACTTCTTGCTATTTTAAATTCATTTAGCCAAGCTATGAATATTTTTTTTAGTAGCTTCAGTGATTAAACTGTGGCCATGCTAGAACACCACACTTGAGAGGTTTACTTGATTGTATTGATCTCAGTATTTATTTCTGTATTTGTGTTTTTATTTTATTGTTCACTTTTCACTGAATCGTTAGCTATGCATTCTGACATGGACTGATGCAGCTGGATGCACTGGTTTACACCAGTAAACATTAATAATTAATGGATTCTTCATCAGATTTGATGAATTTGATATTACAGCTGTCTGATCAACTCAGTCATTCATTCATTGAACTATATAAGTGGCTGAGTATTCCCCATACAGCTTTACCATTAAAGTAAGCCTCAGGTAGATTCTTAGCATGAGACAGCATGTGACATTGGTTGATTTTGAATTACATGTACAGCCCATCCGATGGACTTCAACTCAGTTTCCTTTTACCAAAATTCACTCACAAGGCTTGGGTCAACTAGAGGTTAAGGTAAAAAGCACCTGCCCAGGATGACATGCAGTAGGATTGAACTTGGATTCTCATGGTTGTGAATCAAATTTCTTATGCATTTTGCCATATTTGCAGCCACTGGTCATCATAAACAACCCCTTACACACATAATCATATATCAATTATTGTTTAATGTCCACTTCTCCATGGGTCAGACAGAATTTGTTGAGGTAGATCTTCTATGGCTGGATGCCCTTCCTGTTACTAACCCTCATCTGTTTCCAAGTAGGGTAATATTTCCCCATGGCCGCATACGTTTTTCCAAATAAGACTGTATGATGGTAATGCTTGTTTATATCCATCATGTGATGTCAAGACAAGGGAACACACACACACACGCACATTATATGGCGGGCTACTTTCAGTTTTCATTCACTCACATAGCTTTGTTCAGTTCAGAGTTGTTGTAGAAGACATTTGTCCAAGGTGCCACACTATGGGAATGAACCCAAGAACACATGGTTGGGAAGCAAGCTTCTTAGCCATGCAGGCACTCCTATTGATGCATCATGCTTAACATGTGTACTTCGTTGACAGGCATGATGCTGTGACTTTTGTCTGAGAGAGAAAATCTTTCACATAGACATGTTTTGTTAAAAAGATGGACATTGTTTCAGCAGTGATCCACAGGAATGTCAGATGTGTTTTGGTGTCTCTGATCTCTGTCAGTGATGTGCACTTGCTAGGCACATGCCTCGATGAGATCTCTGTCTTCTGATATATAATAAACAGTGGATAATATATTCACTGATATTATAGATAGCTTCTGGGCTATAAAAACTCAGTATGCAATCGAAATTGCATTAAATTAATACAGACATCTGTGTACTATAGGTAAAATATATACACTGCTGACAGGCAGATATTGAGCATAGATCCCTATCAAAAAGATCTTCAGTCAATAAAAGCTAGGTAGCGTAGTCTACTCCAAGTTAAGTACTTCTGATATTGTTTCACCAGGAAGAGGGTATTGATGGAACTGTATCCTCTCATAAACTTGAACCACATCTCCTCTTGACCAATTCTCTTGCTAATCAGTTGTGTTACACCCTTTCTATTACTTTTGTAACTTGGTCCATCACTTCAATACTTCTGTTGATGCTCCTCTCCAGAGCATCTCATTGCTGTATATGATGATGATGCTTCTTACAATGCTAGTCATTGTGTAGGATATCTTCCTGTTTTGCCTGATCAATTCTGTAAGTAATTCACATGTAACCTATTTCCACAGATATTTTCATCACCTTGGAACCTATCTCTTCTGGTCTGACTGCCTTCTTTGTCTTAATTCTGCTTTCGGTCACCCTGCTCTCAACTTTAATGGCTGGTCCCTCTGTTGGGTTAGCTTGCAATAGGCCCTTCCTCTCCTCCATGCATTCTCTTCATTAAACAACCTCTTATAATTGCTTTTCTTTCTTTTTGGCATCATTGAGGGCAAATGCATCATTTTGTGCACACTTTTCTCCAGTAACACCTTGATTCATTCTAGTGTACTGCCTTGAAATACAGAACACCTCATGCCTCTGATCCTCACATTGCAAAAACATGTGCAAACCTCTTAATTTTGACTTCTGCTCTTGCTAACTGTAGTAGTAGTAGTAGTAGTAGTAGTAGTAGTAGTAGTAGTAATGTCCCTGATGCAGTACCAAGCACTGGCTCTCATAACTTCTGATCTTAACTGATTGGAAGTGTTATCATAAAAGTTGGCCTACAGAAAATATTCTGCTCAATACCACAGATTTGCTTATCAGTTGTTTGACCTTAACCAGTTGAGCATGTCCCTTGGTGGTTGACAATATGTGCTTGTCTGATCACGAGCAGAAGTAGTGGGGGAGCATCATAGCCATGTGTTGAGAGGAATTCTTTGGAGTTTGAGTAATTCACCTCTGGAAACATGTGTGTTTCATTCAACATCCTTAAACAAGGACCTTTTGAGTGGGGTAGGCTACTCAACCTGAAGAAAGTTCTAACTGGGCTCCACTTGCAAGGTCATGTGCTTTTTATATCATGATATAAAATCACCGTGCCATGCACATATGGTTGTGAGGCATGTGCCTGGTGTACCCTTGCCAGACGGGTAATCATGATGATATACTGGGCTTGGTATATTTTATCCCAGTGTCACTTTGATTGCATGTGCATGATGATGATGATGATGATGATGATACTACTATTACTGCTGCTGCTGCTAATAATAATAATAATAATAATTTCTTTTGCTCTGGCTCAAAGTCAGTTTCTGTATGGTATGAGTATAACCTATTGTACCGATTTCAGAACAGAAGAATACTAAATATTTCTTTAATCAATTCCAGAGATGTGAAAGACAAAGTTCAACTTCAGTAAGAATCAGAATGTGAATTTGGAACCTTTAGTATAGGGATCTAAATTGATTTCGATCACAAATACAAGGTCAGAAATTTGGATGTGGGGACACAGTCTGTTGCATTGGCCCTAGTGCTTGATTAGTATTTATTTTAATGATCACCCATCCCCCCATAGGAAGAATGAAAAGTGAAGTTGACATCAGTGGTATTTGAATTGGGGATGAGGTGAACTCTTTTGATTCCAATGTGTCTGAGACTACTCCTCATTCTATGATGCAAACCTGCTGTTTCAAAGTGATCTGAATTATTACGTTCTATCAAAATTTTATGTTAATTTATATTTCAAACACCATCTCAATAAAGATAAAGGTATTTTACTGAATTCTTGACTGATTCTTTCAAGGCAGTGCTCCAGCATGACTGTAATCCAATGATTGAAACAAATAAAAAAATAAAAGCATGTCACTCTCAACTTTGTTTGTTGAATGTTTTTAAGACATCATTAACAAGGTTTAGTAGAGATCAACTGATTATATTGAAGAATTTCAAGAATTAATCTTTGTAGTTAGCAAGGTTACAGACTGACCTCTCTTGAACTTTTCAAAGAAGTGTCAAGTATGTTAACATTGTTGCAATGGAAGTATTGTTCCTGGCATTATTTTATTTTAAAGTGGCAAACTGGCAGAATTGTTACCACACTGGACAAAATGCTTAACTGCGATTTGTTCCAGCCCCATATGTTCTGAGTTCAAATACTGCTGAGGTCACTTTGCCTTTCATCCTTTTAGGGTTGATGAAATAAATAACAGTTAAGCACTGGGGTTGGTGTAATTGACTTACTCCTAAAATTGCTGGGTCTGTACTAAAATCAGAAACAATTATCCTAAGATGGAACAATTGCCATCTCCACGAAGCATGTAGGCATTTTTGTTGTGAGTGTTGATGTGTCATGTTGTGAGTCTTGTTATATAACCTTGATAAATACTTTTTTGTGGATTGTTTCTCATGTGTCAAGGCCAGATGAAATGTAAACACACACATTGCTATGGAGATCAAACTCCATAGCAACCATATAATAATAATTGTAATTAGGCCAAAGAATGAGGGTCATAAACAGTGGAACAATTAACAGTTTTTGTTATACTTCTTAGCTGCAGACGTGAATAGTTGATATCAGTTGTCCTTGAAATTCTTTCACTGCATTCCTTTTCTCATTGAGCAGCAAGCATACCTTCTTTCAGCTGCAACTTCTTCAGGCTTTCTTCTATTCTTCTGACTTTTGCTCTTGAGATATTCTTTGTTCGTTGTTGGCCAACCCAGATTCGGAAAACTTCATTAATGGATGCTATCTTAGCTAAAGTGATTTATTTGATGACAGCAATAAATTTTGCATTGAGGTCCCCATTATATTGTCTTCAGTGGAGCGACCACTATTGTTCATTCTTCCTGAAAGAAGATGAATTGTCAAGTGTAAAACCTAGTATTTAGGATATTTCAGGAATTATGGGATATATACATATACACATAACATATGCACATATATATCATCATCTTTTAAACTTCATGTTCCAAGCTGTCATCAGTTTTCCACCCCATATACCTATATATATATATATACATACGTGTGTGTGTGTGTGTGTGTGTGTGCGTGTGTGTGTGTGTGTATATATATATATTTAAATTTATATAAATAAGGATAAGATCATTAATTTAAATTAAATAATGATCTTATCAAGTGGCCAGCATGGAAATAAAAACCTTCAAAGGTAATAATTATTATTATTATTTTATATATATACTAGCAGTATCACCCAGCGTTGCTCGGGTTTGTAAGGGAAATAACTATAAAGCATTTTTAGAGAGTTATAGCCAAAAAATAGCAAAAAATGCGTTAAAAATGGAAAGAAAATGATGGTAAATTTTTTTTAAAATCGTTGACTCATCGTAGACATTTTTAGAGAGTTACTTCCCTTATATAATAGCGAAAAAAAGCATTAAAATGGAAAAAAATGATGGTAAATTATTTTTAAAATCGTAGACTCGCGCTAATACCCAGAAGGGCTCGATATGAATCATGACTATAAGATACCCAGTTTTGGTTAAACTGCACCACAAAATGTGGGAGTAGTTAGGAATCTAAATCATAGGAGACAGACACACAACCATACTTTTATATACAGGAGTGGCTGTGTGGTAAGTAGCTTGCTAACCAACCACATGGTTCCGGGTTCAGTCCCACTGCGTGGCATCTTGGGCAAGTGTCTTCTGCTATAGCCCCGGGCCGACCAATGCCTTGTGAGTGGATTTGGTAGACGGAAACTGAAAGAAGCCTGTCGTATATATGTATATATATATATGTATGTGTGTTTGTTTGTGTGTCTGTGTTTGTCCGCCTAGCATTGCTTGACAACCGATGCTGGTGTGTTTACGTCCCCGTTACTTAGCGGTTCGGCAAAAGAGACCGATAGAATAAGTACTGGGCTTAAAAAAAAAAAAAAAGAATAAGTCTCGGGGTCGAGTTGCTCGATTAAAGGCGGTGCTCCAGCATGGCCGCAGTCAAATGACTGAAACAAGTAAAAGAGTAAAAGAGTATATATATATTATATATATATATATATATATAATATATATTATATATATATATATAACCTTATCCAAGATGCCACACTGTGGTACTGAACCTGAAACTATGTAGGAGGGAAGGAAACTATGCCTGCCCAACCACAGTGATTTCATAGTGATTCCAGTTCCTGTGTTAATGCCCCTGAGAAGAATAAAGAAATGCATGAACATCACAAATCTCACTGTTTGACCCCTGAAGATCAATAAGTCTAGACACCTATTGTTGGTAAACTTTTTCTTATCAGACAAGACTAATTATGATTAGTAAATATTTATTTTTATTTAAGTGATGTAAATAAACATGATTTAACTGAGTGACTGAACAAATGGGGAGGACAATATCCTAATACTTTTTACAATTATTATTATTATTATTGTTATTATTATTATTGTTATTATTATTATTGTTATTATTATTATTGTTGTTATTATTATTATTATTATTA
This sequence comes from Octopus sinensis, assembly GCF_006345805.1. Lineage (NCBI taxonomy): Eukaryota > Metazoa > Mollusca > Cephalopoda > Octopoda > Octopodidae > Octopus > Octopus sinensis. The sequence continues at coordinate 144,236,695 of NC_042998.1, read as the reverse complement.
TTATGAGAGAACAGTGCATGTCTATTATTATTATTATTATTATTTATTCCACCTCCACTTCATTTTCTGATGTTATACAATCTATATTTGGTATAGAACAGACATTTAATATTTAGTCTATACCACCTGCTTGTACACATGTATCTACACATATAGGTATGGATATATACATGCATGCATACATGTATACATACACTCATACACATACACATAAAAACATATGTATAAATGCATACACAAAGATACATTTACATATGCAACACATACATACACACAAATATATACATACATATAAACAGACATGCACATACAGTCATGTATATCCAAAATTAAATAAACACATGCTTCTATACACATAGATATTTCTATTCAGGCATAACAGTTATTGTTATGATTACTCTTAATTTGTCAATGAAAATATTGATTCCTTTCATGAATACAAGGACATTCATCTTTACATGAGAGAAATTAAATGTGAAGTTGTAACATTCATACCTTTCTCGAGAGCATTAAGTGCTGAATGCAAAGGAAAGTTGTTTCAATAGGGATCTGAACCAATTTTTATAAAATTAGCTCTCTTCTGTAAGCTTTAATATTTCTTTCCTTTCAGTTTTACTAATAGGGTTTATATTTTAGAAGATGAAGGAATTTGATAAAAAGAAGGAATTTGGCATACTCGGACAGTCATTGTTTTTCAAGGTTGTTCACACAACTGAAGTAAATTTAGATCAACTAAGATTCCAATTTGGGTCAGACTTTGTTTTTCCAAGAATTTAACTTTTGCTCTACAGTTACAATATTATTACTTTTTGTAATAGAGTCTATGGCTGCATGGTAAGAGGTTTGCTTCCCAACAATATGGTTTTGGATTCAGTCCTACCGTGTGGCACTTTGCTGTAGCCCTGTGTGATCAAAGCTTTCTGAATGGATTTGGTAGATGCAAACTGTCAGAAGCCTACCATAGAATCTTAGAAACCATGTGGTTGTGAAGTGTATTCCTTAAGCACACAAATAACTTTGAACTCACTGGCAATAAAATTACACACACACCTCTTTCTTTTTCCATGCTGATAAAGGTTGGATACCATGGTCCAAGTTAGCTCTTACATAGACTTTTGTCTTAGATAGTTTGGGAGAATCATATCTTGCTTGAACATTATTAAATTCGATATGAAGGCAGCGAGTTGGCAGAATCGTTAGCATGTCTGATGAAATGCTTAGTGGTGTTTTGCCGGTCCTTATGTTCTGAGTTCAAATTCTGCCAAGGTCAGCTTTGCCTATCATCTTTTGTGGGTTGATAGATTAAGTACCAGTCAAGTTCAGGGGTTGATGTAATCGACTATCCCCCTCCGCCAAATTTCAGGCCTTGATCCTATAGTAGAAAGGGTTATTAAGTTTGACATGTAGATGCTCTTCCTATCACCAACCACCCTTCAGAGTGTTCTGGGTACATTGTTTTTCATGGCACCTGCACTACAGGGATTGTCCTGTTATCAGTGTTTACATTGTCTCTACTTATTTGCCAACCACTGAAAATTTCATTTTACTTGAGAAATATAGATTTGGATACAAAAGTAAGTTTGTTCAATTGTTTAATTATAATAGTTACTGTGTCACAGCAGTAATGTGTGTGTGCTTCTAAGTTGAGTTATAGCCTTGGTAATTATCGTTTCAGTTCAAGTTTTAATACATTTAATTAAACATTTGGAAGAACTGAAACTTTTTAAAAGCACTTGAAGATGATAGAATTCCATGTTATGGATGTGTAGGGGTGGGGTGGGTGTTTGATTGTTCGGCTGTGGTCAGTCATGTTACAGTTATTTCCCCTGTGAATGGGTTCTCTGTTGGTTTTATGCCTTTGAAGACATGTGGAATACATCTCGACGTGTAGAATTCCTTAGTTGAAAAACAGCTAAGGGTTAGAAACAGCTGTAAAACAATATCTCAGTAATGCATTCATATATCTCATGCTAGTATGGAAAACTGGCGTAAAAACAAATGAATGCTGTGTGTGTGTGTGTGTGTGTGTTCATGTGCTTTGACGATATATAGAATAAGAAATTTCTTACTCGAAAAATAGGTAAGGATTAGAGACAAGAAGGGCATCCAGTTTTAAAACAATATCTCTATAATATATTTCTCTGACCCATACTGGTTCGGAAAAACAGATGTAAAAACAAATGAGTATAGTTTTTTTTTTTCATTGAATGTTTTCTTTCCTGATTTATAAAGTGAATGAATGATTGTAATCATTTTACCTAATTCTGAATATTTGCAGTAGATTTATAAACCAAGTCACAACTAGGAAAAACATGTCTTAGATCAGATATTTTAATTTCACAATTTAATTCTCATTATAATGGTATTTCTTCATATCCATCCATTGTTTCATCCATTCACCCTTCTGTTTATCTAGTCCATCTGTTCATCCATCCATCTATCCATTCATCCATTTGTCCATCCGTCCGTCCATCCATCCATCCATCCATCTGTCCATCAATGCATGCATTCATCCATTTGTCCATTTATCCCACTGTCCATCCATTCAGCCTGTCTGTATATCTCTATATTTCTCTTTCTTACTTTATACTCTTTTTTCTTCTTTAAACTGTTACCATCAGGTCCAATGTAGCCAGCTTCAAATATGGTGAAATTTCTAGAGAAATTTTTGGATACTGATGATGTGCCAAGCATCACTTTGACCTAAAGATGCTACCCTGGTCACCCTATCTGGAGCAGGTTAGTTGCTACTGCACCTGACTGATCTTCTAAGGATGGGTCTTCCAATCAATAATCGTTATTTTAAAATTTTGACCCTGCTTTTGTGTTGCTTTCATTTTGCTGATATTTTTTATTGTTTATCTTTTACTTGTTTCAATCTATGCATTGTGGCCATGCTGAGGTATTGCCTTGGAAGATTTGGTGGAACA
>NC_042998.1:144223765-144228765 GCF_006345805.1 Octopus sinensis | reverse complement strand
TGCCATCCTTAATGTTTTTCTTAATATAAACCTTTATGGTTTATATTATTATTATTATTATTATTGTTATTGTTGTTGTTGTTGTTGTTGTTGTTATTATCTCACTTCATCTGAAGCTTCTGTGGCAATAAATACAGTTATTACTATTATTGTTGCTGTTGTTGTTACAACTATAACGCTTCTTTGCTTTGGTATATATTTATATGGTAAGTAGAAAGGAATAATATATTTCTATGTTCAAGTGATACTCAGAAACTAAAAATGTCAAGAGTTTGTTTGACTTGAGAATGACCTAACTCTAGCCATTCTCACATTTTTTTTTTTCCTTCCCTTTTCTTTTTTTTTTTATCATGTCATGTCACAGAGATAAGTTGGTTGACCATCTTCCTTTTCTTTACCAGACAAAAGTGTCTTTAAGAATGTTGTTTGGTTAATAGCCATGGTAACAAAATTGCAAGCAGGTAATGAAATAAAATCAGGCAGGTAATGAAATAATCAGATAAAATTCTTCAGGATAGCTTCCTTGTTTATTCACAGATCTGATATTTATCCTGTTGAATTTGTGACTATGCATCTCTTGTACAGATAGTTGGTGCTTTTGGCAGGTTTCTTCTTTTTTTTGTCTTGTGAGTTATTTGGTGATGTCACTCCACTTAGAATCATTTCCCCTCCCCCTTCTCTCTCAGTTATAAGGGCCACTTTAGGCCCTTAGTCTTGTATCATACAAGTTGATCTTTATTAGTGCTGGTATCATGAGAAAAGCATGCAGTTCACACTGTAAAGTGATTAATATTAGGAAGGGCAGCCAGCTGTTGAAACCATGTCAAAGCTAACATTGAAACTCAATGCAGTCCTCCAGCTCATCGGATCCTGTTAAACCATCCAGCCTAAGTGTGTGTGGACGATGAACATTAAGTGACTCCTCCTCCTCCCACCATTAAAACACTTTGCAAGAAGCTGTTTAATATTCTTCATTGCTGCTTAAATCCCCTCTGTGGCCAACAACATTGTTTATATTTCTACACTAAACTTTATTTCAACTTGCCTTGCTTTGGGGTCCTCAACTCCTTGTGGAGTCATAAGGGTGTCATCATGACATATTGTATGTCTTGAACATGATTCAGACATAATGGAACCTGTCCTGATGCAGATTTGACCACAACTGATTTCTTTCAGAGAGAGAGAGAGAGAGAGAGAGAGAAAGAGAGAGAGAGAAAGAGAGAGAGAGAGAGAGAGAGAGAGAGAGAGAGAGAGAGAGAGAGAGAGAGAGAGAGAGAGAGAGATGAATAGAAAGATCAGAATCTACTCCAGTACATGACTGGTACTTTAGTTATTAACTGTGAAAAGATGAAAGGCAAACTTGACCTCAGCTGAATGTAGAGAGAGAGAGAACAAACATTTCAGGACAATCTATTCAACAAATTTGCTGCTTTAAACTCTAAATTATGCAGATGAGGACATTCTGCCAGATGACACATATCTGAAATAGTAGCCAGGCCAACAAGGAAGCTTCTGTTTGGTTCCTCAACCTGTTACAAAGCAGGAACCAAATCTTCAAATCTTGATACACCAGCACTAGTGAGGTCACCAAGTAGCTTGCAAGACAAAAAAAAAGTTGCCAAGAACACCATCTGTCTATATTAGAAAATGACACATTAGATAATGTCATTGGTGCATGCAGTTAGGAAAATGATCATAGGTTCAATGATCAATGCTTTTGGTCATAGCTTTGCTCTACTAAAAAGCAATGGTAACAACTCTAAGAGAATTGTGAAATCCTTGCAACACTCCAGGTCCAGGAAGATCTAAAAACTGAAGATGACCCCAGCAAGATTTGAACTCAAAATGTGGCTGTACAAAACTAAATGCTGTATCACATTGTATCTGTTAATTACAAAAACCATAGTTCTGTTCTGTTCTTAGGTGTTATCTGCTCTCAGCTGGTTGAATATCAAGGATACCCAATTAGGTTGTCTAAGATCCGTGTTTTACAATGGATGATACAATTATGCATATGGTGGGGTCCCAATCCCTTCCATGGAGATTGACCACAAGTCCGTAGTTTGTCAAGAGAATGTCCTAGATGTACCACACATCTTGCTGCTATGTCTTATGAGCCATTAACCATATTGGGTTCAGCCACTTCGGTTTTTGTGCACTTGTGGATGCAATTCTTCCAAGATTGCTGATATCTTCTACTTAGTTTTGCTCACCAGCCAAAGTGAATTACTGTAGTGTAGCCATCAGTGTGTGCTACCAATCTGTTGGAGCCATAAGTGAGAGCTGTGAAGTAGTTGGAGACCAGTGCTTCTGTCCACATCTAAAGATATGCAACTGGCAAGTATAATTAGTTGGCAGTGAATTGGCAGAGTTGTTAAAATGTGAATATAATATTTCTTCTGGCTCTCAGTGATCTGAGCTCAAAACTCACCGAGGCTTGACTTTGTCTTTTAACCTTTCAGGGTTTAATAAAAAATATATACCAGTCCATTGGGTGGTATATATTTTAGTAAAGATGTAGTATCTCTTACAGTTGTCTGAATTCTGACAGCAATGTGTATGATGACTCTGGAGCCAAACTGTTCTGGTCAAAGTCAGTGGTGTTTCCTTTGGAGAAATATCAGTGGTGTGGAGGAGAGGAGACTTGCATTTATGGGTAACTGCCAGTCTTCATAAAAAAACTTTAAAACTTTTACGCAGGCCTGTTCATAGATGTAGAAGCCCACATAAATAACTATTAGATAAATTGATAAAGTATGAATGAGTATAAGGGCTGAATACTATAAGGACTACAAACTAATGAGGGAATACTTAACCCTTTAGCATTCAGATTACTTTGTCAAGTGTAATAGACTCAAATTCCATTGAGGTGGACTTTGCCTTTCATCCTTTCTTGGGTTCAGTATATATGGATGTATATATATTATATATATATATATATATATATATATATATATATATATATATATATATATATATATGTTTGTGTCTTTATTTATATTGTTTTGAATTAATCTTGTATTATCTTGTAGCTTTGATGTAATTGTATCTTTTTAGAATGACATTGTAGAGTAGGTATGAGAGGCCAGATCTGGCTGTTTGAATATAAAATAGGTAGAACATTTTGATTGGATATGGCTGATTTAAATACTAAAGGGGTAGAAATAGCAGCAATGTCTCCCTTAACTCACTCCTCTCTCTTCTATTAAAAAAAAATATGAAGGTTGTATTAGGTAATGTCATTCGAGATAAATCATCTTCAAAAAGAAAAAAAATTATAAGCTTATTGTATACAGAGTTCAGGTGTACAACTCATCAGAAACGATGTAAAAGAGGACAGAAAGCAAAGATGTAAGTAAAATGGAGAATAGGTAAAATTGGATATTGAGACATTATATTTATGATCTTGTGGAAATACATAGCATGGCCCATAGCTTACAGACACAGTGTAAATAGTTCAGTGAGTAAGTAGACACACAATATGGCCTATCTGAACAGTGCACAGGTGAAGTCAGTTGATATAAACAGAAGGAATTACTTAATAGATTTATAGACACAGTAGAAAGTTCACTATCTCTAACAGCAAATAAACTGATAAAAAAAGTCAACCTGGGTTGGTTACATAATGTGTCTAAAGAATATAAAATGGACAAAATAGGAGCACCATCGATAAGTTTCTCTTCAATGGTGTTAGTTCTGCTGTTCATAAAAGTTTGATAGTTTTCAATCCAAATTCCATTCATGTCATGTGTTGTATACTAGGGCAACAGTGTACATAGTTTGAATGTCTCAGTTCTCTTTAAACTGTCTGTAATAGCTATAAGATCTTCTGGGAATGTTGTCTGTGATAAACACCTGGATAAAGTGCCAGTTTATTTACCAACTGCTTTATGTCATGAAAAAGAGCTAAGCATACTTTATATTTAACTATGTACGTGATATATTTGATATATAACTGCAAAACACAGACACAGACATACACACACACACATGTTAAAAACAATAAATGCACAAGCAAATGGGAAATAGACACAGAAGGTTGCCAACTCCTCATCAATTATCAGTCAAATGAAATTTTGTGCCTTATCAATATATATATTGAAAAATAGGATAAAATCTTTATAAGAATTTATCAAATAGTTAGCGTGAAAAACCTCATAAGGGAAAAATCCATGAATTATTCCTCTTAAATATATTTACTTATATTAAGGGCATTACTATACATAAATGCCTCATACATAAATGTTTATTTATTATGGTAGTTTTGACTAGTATAATGCCCTTAATATAAGTAAATATATTTAAGAGGAATAATTGATGGATTTTCCCTTATGAGGTTTTTCACGCTAACTACTTGATAAATTCTTATAAAGATTTTATCTTATTTTTCAATTGTAAATTTAACCGGAATATATTCAGTGCTGAATTTTATTCTGAATAAACACATGTACCGAGATGCAATTCGAAAAGCCCGCCTTTTACATAGATATATAAGTGTGAACAATTCTATGTACTATGCTGGATACATTTGGTGTTCGTCTGGTATGTTGATTTTTTGTTCGTTTTTATGTGCCTTCAATTATGCTTGCACTGACGATTAAAAAGTGCATTTTGTGCATTAATTATGAAATCATATGATATGCAGCTGAATTCTGTTTTTAAAATGCTCGCTTTGAGAATTGCATTCCCTCGTGTTCAGTACAATGTGTTTATTTATTATGGTAGTTTTGACTTTAAGAGTCCCTCCTAGTGTGAGGCATTTATGTATAGTAATGCCCTTAATATAAGTATATATATATATATATATATAACGTATTTAATATATAGCTGCACATATATATATATATATATTTATATATATATATATATTTATATATATATATATTTATATTCTACTTAGACATTGCGATACTAATGACCTGGTGTTAAGCTCAATATACATATGCTTTAGAATGAAGTGTTAGTCAAATACAGAATAAGAAACTGAGATGACAAAGGAA
>NC_042998.1:144213765-144216265 GCF_006345805.1 Octopus sinensis | reverse complement strand
CAGTAAACTTGTCATTTAGTAGTTGAAATATGTCACAAACATATTTTAACTAACCTAAACTTTGCATGTTATATGTATTTTTTCATTTGCCTGATTACAACCTGTGCTTTGGCGTTATTCGGTAATTTCTTAGTGCCTTTGCTGTCTATTTCAAGTGTGTAGGAGAAGGGTTGTTTTACCCTGATCCTTTAATATAATTTTATATATATATATATGTAATTATTAATTTAATATAGATATAATTGTTTTAGGCGCTTAGGTAGTCACAAGCCGATCTAGACATTCTTTTGGCTTTCCTTTTATGTTGAAGGTCAAGGATGTGACAACTTGAGTGAGAGATGAGGTGGGGGGGGGGCTACATCAGCAATCAGTTGCTTTTCATTTTCAGCTTAGTTGACTGGAGCAACATGAAATGATGTCTCTTGTCCAAGGAGAAGTCCTGACATCTGGTCCAGGAATTGAACCTATGATATTATAGTAATGAGTCCAGCACCCTTACAACTGGGTCATAAGCTTTTTTTAAAATTCATTAATGATTATTCTTATTATGTTATTGTACCAAAGAGCTGAAGTAGTCAACAAGAAACTACTTGGATACTCTGCTTCAGTTCAGAGCTCAGCACCAATCATTTTGGCAAGTCACCACCACCACCACCACCACCACCACTACCATCATCATCATCATTTAATGTCTGTTTTCCATGTTGGTATGGGGTGGATGGTTTGACAGGATCTGGTGATCCACAGGGCTGCATTGAGCTCCAATGCCAGCTTTGGCATGGTTTCTATGACTGGATGCCTTTCCTAATGCCAACCACCTTACAGTGTATACACTAGCACTAGTGAGGTCACCAAGTAACTTGCACGACAAGAACAGGAACAGAAAAAAGGAAAAGCCCCTCAACTAAGTGGTGAGGTGTGTGTGGGGGGAGGGTCATAGTAAGTGCTGAGAGGTTAAGATATGACAGAGGGACAGACACAGGTGTTTTGCTATGGAGGTAATTACACGGCTACTCAACTTTATATTAAGATTGGTGGGAATAACTGGTAAGAAGAAAAGATGTTCGTGATTAAGTGCCAGAGCAAGCCCTCAGGCTACAAGAAAGTGAGCATAAAAGAGGATATGGACTGTGGATTGGGTAGTTTCATATGGGCATGAGGAGAGAGTATCAGATGGTTGGATGCAGAGGTAGATGTGAATGTAATGAGTGATGTACAAGGGTGTAGGTGGGAACTCAAGTCCTGGTTCTGACTGTATGCTACAATATATGGTGACTGCTATTTAACACCTCATCTCATGTTGAATTCATCTACACAGGTTACAAGTATTCATCACCAGGTGCATAATACCTTACCTCACTGCAAGCAATTTGATAATGTTAATGGTGGCATTCTGACAGTTTGCCAAGAGATAGGTTTGTTCTAAACTTCAGTGTTCTATTCTAAATGTAAGTCAAAGGGTAAAGTGTCGGTCAAAGTTTAAAGTTTCAAATAATTTGTATGTTTTCTCTATTATGAATCAATCTGTAACAACATAAGAAAACAATTGAAAATTGATTTTTTTTTTTTACATTTTTATTAATTTTACATTTGTCAGAATTGTCAGGGTGTTGCACAAAATACCTTGAGATATTTCCTATGAATCTGTACCTTTTGAGTTCAAATCCCACCAAGATTTCAATGAAATAAAGTACCAGTCTAGTACTGAAGTTAATGCTATCAACTAACTCCATCCCTTCAAAAATTGCTGGCCTTGTGTTTAAATTCAATACAAAAATTAGTAATAAAATTCTTACAGCATTGGGAAAAGAAAAGCCTTACAGCATTTGTTGTGAATCATTACATTCTGAGCTCAAATCACACCAGTATCAACTTTGGCTTTGATCCCTCTAGAACCAGTAAAGTAAGGTACCAGTTAAGTACTGGGGTCAATAAGATGAACTTACTCTTCCCATCAAAACTGCTGACCATCAAATATGACACAAGATGGGAAAGGACTCACTTTGGAACCACATAGTTTTGGGTTCAGTCCCATTGTGTGACTCCTTAGAAACAATTATCTTACATATGTAATGAGAACTTGTTGTTGTCATAATTCTGATTATGAGACAGAGAAATATGCAGTAAGCTGATTTTGGTTGAATGCTTATACTTTTGTATTACCAGGTCAGTAATAATGAGTTAAAATCTTCTGTAGGTATTTTGAGAAAAAATTCTATATGCTAGATGCTTCAGTTCACCAATCTGTGGATATTTTATGCCAAAATTTTTAGGAAAGTAAATTGTGGAAGGTGTCTTTCTGTCATCTACCAAATGCTATAAAAATGAAAATTATGCACCAACCCCAAAGAATTCTTTGTTTTATATAAAGGTTAATTTTTCCAACATGGGATTTGTTTTGGAAAATTGAAAATAAAAATATCAATTTGAATGTTGTAGCTTGGGAAGGGTCATTATGCCAATAATAAATACACACTGGTTCTGTTTCACTTCTTTTATT
>NC_042998.1:144212300-144213665 GCF_006345805.1 Octopus sinensis | reverse complement strand
TGAAAATCCATTATCTGATACTCATGGGATCAAGATTGTTGCAGATTTTTGATTTTTCTAATTTCGGAGTGCTTTATTAAAAAAAAAAATTGCATCTACAAATGGAACAGTTTGAGGATAGAACCCAGGTCTAAACACAATAGCTTATAGACATACTCTGAATGTAGTTGTATATAAATCTTTAATAATTTTTTTTTATACTTAAGACCATCAGAAATGTTAAGATATCAGCCTCTACTCACGTTGTCATGCTTTGATTAAAAGGTTACAACATAGATTAGATTACTTAGATAAGTTTTGGCTGAAGTTGACTCCGGTCATGTCTAATTTAATAGCTCCACCTGGAAGAGATACACAGTCAGCTCTGGGGAACCGCAGCCCATTCAAGGAGAGGGTTATTGTTTTTAGAGACATATCTGGGTGTGGGTGGTTTATCTGGTATTTGTTGGGAGTAATCATCTAGGGATTGTTTGAATGCCATGAAGTCACTTTCTTCCTTTATGTGTGTCTGGCACGATGTTGAAGAGAGCAGGGCCAATTGAGGTGAAATAGTTCTGTCATAGTGTTGAGATATGACACAAACATTTCTGTTGTGGACGGATGGCACGGGGGCCAAGCCTCGGATGAATTTTAAAGATGGTCAATGTTGATCATACAGATGATGCAGAGCTCACAGTGGCAGTGGAGAGAGCAAAGCCTGAGCTTTTTGAGTCGATCCCAATAGTCAAGGCTTGTCATGTTATCCTCCGCAGACTTGCGCCAAGCACCTCGTTTTAAGATAGATATGCAAGTAAAATTACTAATAGAGAAACGAAAATAAACTTTGGAAACAGCAATGCCACCATAGGTTACATGCAAATGATGAACGTGTTTTCAAGGGAGATAATCAAAGAACATAACATTAATACTTCATGTAAAGTAAAAACAAAAAATGAAAAATCCTTCACAAATCCATAAAAATTCCCAGATTGCTACCAAAATTTTATCATCTGTTCCTTGTGTCATTACCAATTTTTCCTGCAAATTTCATCAAATACTGTTCACAACGTTTTGAATTATTTGCACACAGACGGACAAACCAACGCCAATGAAAATATAACCTCCTTCCTTGGCGGAGGTAAAAAAACAACAACGTGAGGATGTGGTACATGTAAAGTATTAGCAGACGCTCAGAGAAGGAAATATATATATATATATATATATATATATATAATGTATTTTATGCTTGTGTCAACATAACCTGTGGTTTCAGGTTCAGTACCTCTGTATAGCACTTTGGTATAACTTAGGGCTGACCTAAGTATAACTTAGGGCTGACCAATGCTTTGGGAGTGAATTTGGCATGTGGAAACTATAAGCCTGTTT
>NC_042998.1:144159800-144207300 GCF_006345805.1 Octopus sinensis | reverse complement strand
AGGCATGCAATACCACCACAATGTAAGAGTGGCGACAAGAATATTATTGTGCCAACAATAAAATACAAGTGGATGAGGATCCACATTATAACAAATAAGTACTAGGTTTACAAAGAAATAAATCCTGGGGTCAGTTTCTTCAATGAAAGGTGGTGCTCCAGCATGGCCACAGTCAAATAATTGAAACAAGTAAATGAATAAATTAAATATACATATATATGTGTATGTGTGTGGTTGTGCTTATGTTAGTATTGCTTCCACTGCTTGACAACTTGTGTTAGTTTGTTTATGCCCCCACAACTTAGTGGTTCAGCAAAAGAGGCCAATAGTCTCAGACTTAAAAAAGATATAAGTACTGGAGTCAATTTGTTCAATTAACCCTTTTGTTACCATATTTCTGTTGAGATGCTCTGTGTTTCTTTCGATTAATTTTAAATATAAATATAACAAAGAATTTAGTAAAATAACTTAGTTATCAATAAGCTTGTGTTAGGTACATAAATTGTGATTAAGGTTTGGTTGAAGACTTTAATTCAGAAATTTTGAAAATAAGACATTTGTATAACAGAGCCAGAGGCGGTTTCAGCCGGGTTGGCATCAAAAGGGTTAAACCCTTCAAGGTGGTACCCCAATGACTGAAATATTGAAAAGACACAAGGCTTGGCTTCATACTCTTGTTTGATGGGGCTGGAGTCATTCCAAAGTTAGTGGTCCCACAGGCGTCATCATGCATAGAGCCAACCAGATCCACCAGTACTCTGCACCGCTGGTGGTCATGTGCCAGCCCTTCTGGTGATGTCAAGCCTCTGGAAGTCTTCCCCAATCTCATCAAGCCATCTGGTGTGGGGCCTGTCATGAGGCCTTTTCCAGCCCACAGCTGGATGAAAAATGAGTAAAAATAAATATCTGAATCATTTACATCATAATTGTATTTATTATTTGTATTCTGGAATTGTTTTAGTCTTGAATATGGATGAACGTCAGAGTAATACTCAGAATCTGTTAGACAACAAAGGAGTAAAGTGTTCACTGGTTTCTTGAGTTGCTACTTAAATTCTTAAATACTTAATGATCCTCATGTGAAATGCGTGGAAATAAACAATGTTAGCTTATTCAATTGAGCCTTAACAAATATTCATTTGATGGGTTGAGTCATTGGGAGGTGTTATGAAGTAATCTGTAACAAGAGACAGCCAGTATACAAGGGATACAGGATTTGAATCCCACTGGTAGTTCTCTTCATATTTTCTGTCTCATGTACTTGTAAATGTATCCATCATTTAAAGATTATATTATATTATAATGCATAAACAGAGCCAGAAAGATTGTTTTAAGATACATTTTATAAACATGCCTCTTTAAGTATTGTAATTGCATGAAACCATTAGTAGCTTTTTCAGTTGTATATTCAATTTGGTGTGTGTGTGTGTGTGTGTGTTTTCCATATTAGTAAGGGTTAGATAGTTCAACAGGAGCTGGTGAGCTAGAATCACTGCACTAGGTTCCAGTGTTTGCTTTGGTATCATTTCTATGGCTGGATTCTCTTCCTAATTCCAAACATTTCTACAGAGTGTACTGAGTGCTTTTTATGTAGCATCAGCACTGACAAACTCACCAAGTAACTTTCAAGACAAGAGCCCTCAAATGAGTTAGAGAGCAGTGTAGATATGAGAAACTTGCTTCCTAACCATTTGATCACAGGTTCAGTCCCATGGTGCAGTAATTTGAGCAAGTGTCTTCTACTATAGCTCCAGATCAATCAAAGCCTTGTGAGTGGGTCTAGTAGATGGAAACTGAAATTCACTCAGAAGATTTTGGTTGCCTCAGAACTATAGTAAAAAACATTTGCTCAAAGTTCCACACAATGGTATTGAACCCAGAATTATGTGGTTTAGAAGCAAACCACACAGCCAAGGTTGACTTTGCCTTTCACCTTTTTGGGGTTGATAAATTAAGTGCCATTCAAAAAAACTGCTGGCTCTTTGAAACTTATATATATTGCAATAGATCAAGCATGGATAACTTATTCTGAGAAGTGGGCTGCATGTGAGATGGCTCATTATCAGATGGACTTCACTACTAAATGAATTAGGGTAATTTTTCATTACACATGCCCTTTGGAAAGTTTTATGGGCTGCAGTTTGCCCACGATTGCAATAGTTCTTTGTTATAGATATATGAACAACTGATGAATGTAGTATTTATACAGAAACCCATTATGATAATTAATTAAATCACAACTGCTGTCTTTCTAAATGATTTCTGTTAATTGCTGTGATTTGAAGTTTATTTAGTAGTTTGGGTTGGTTTGTGGCTAGTCAAGAGAATTTTGATCGAGAGGTGTCAAAATATATGTGAGTGTGTGTGGGTGTGTATGTGTAACATGAAATTTGATTCCAGTAGCTGTGAAATAGATATGTATACTACCACAGATATATATATATATATATATATATATATATGACGGACTTCTTTCAGTTTCTGTCTTCCAAATCCACTCACAAAGCTTTGGTTGGCCAGGGGCTAATGTAGAAGACACTTGCCCAAGGTGCCATACACTGAGGTTGAACACGGGACTATGTGGTTGGGAAGCAAGCTTCTTACCACACAGCTACACCTATATATAAATATATATAAAATTGAATAAATTGAAGTCAACAAAAAGTGGTATGGTTTGACATTTGTTTTTTAATCACTATAATTATTTCCACATAACATACTTCTCCAGGTGTTCAGGTACTTGATTATGCAACTACTAAATTCAGGCCATGACAGTCAGATAGGATGTTCTTGAAGCTGAGGATTTTAAACTTATGAAGTCAATATTTACATATTGCCTGAAGAAACACAACTAGATCTCATAATGCAGGGAAACAGTTGTATAATAAAGTATGTGCACACCTGGAGAACTACATTGTGTGGAAACAATTGAAGTAATTAAAAAATAAATGTCCAACCATACTCCTTCTTGTTAACTCCAGTTATTTCAATCATCTATTCACACCTGACACATGCCCAAACGCAATCCTGGAAGTATGTATAATTCTACTACTGGATAGCGCAGAGTAAATCTGAAGGTGAACGGTCTTTATACTGTACTGTACTACATTCTTAACAGAATATACCATAGCTATACGCATGCACGCACGCACGCATATATTTATCTTTTACTTGTTTCAATTATGCTGGGGCACCACCTTGAAGGGTTTAGTAGAAGAAATCAACCCCAGTACTTATTCTTTTTAAAGCCTGGTATTTATTCTGTCAGTCACTTTTGCTGAACCACTAATTTACAGAACATAAACAAACCAACACTGGTTGCCAAGTGATGTTGTGAGACAAACACTAAAGACAAAGACAGGCACATGCAGATATATGTGCACACACTTACACATACATACATACATACACACACACACACACACACACACACACACACACACCACACACACACACACACATACATACATACATTAGTATTAGAAAGGTCATCCAGCCATAGAAACCATGCGAAATCAAATTGGAACCTGGTGCTACTCCCCAACTTACCAGTTTTCAGTCAAACTGTCCACCCATGGCAGCATGAAAAACGGATGTTAACTGATGATGATGATGATACATTGATACATACAGGCACACAAGACTGGTTTCTTTCTGTTTCTGTCTACCAAATCCTCTCAGAAGGCTTTGGTCATTCTGAGAGCACAGCAGAATACACTTGCACAAGGTGCCACGCAGTGGCACTGAACCTGAGACCATGTGGTTGGGAAGCAAGCTTCCTAACCATACAGCCTGGTGGTCACAAAAGAGAAACAGAGACAAGATCAGTCCCATATTTCTTGTTTCTGGTAAAACAACAGCTGCTATCTATAGTGGTTCATTGAATTGTGTCTACCAAATCTGTCATCACCATTTGGTACTTGGCTGTTTTTAGCAGAGCCCATTCAGTCGCAGGTTTTTGCCCAGAGGATAAGCTAAGATTCATGTTTCCTTTGCCCCTTTTCCCCACTAACAATCTTTATATATATATAAAAAAAAAAACGAAGTCCACACAGTTTTCTGTTCCTCCTATCACTAATTAGCAAAAAATATCCAAAAGTAGCAGTTTAGTGCAGTTTGAGTTATTCCCCCTACATCTTAGATCTCACAACTTCAAATATAAATTCTTTCTTTAAGTCAACTAAGGTTTTGATAAATACGTTGAAACTCTTTGCTTTTTCTCTTTTTTCTCTCTTTCATTCCGCAAGATATAAGATGGGGGGTCATGTCTGTAGTTTTTAAAAAATTTATTGTTTTTTTAAAAAATTCACTAATTCGTTATTTAGACATAAAATCTTATATATATTTTCCTCATCTATAAGGATGGAAACAGCCATGGAAATGAGTAGAATTTGTTATATCTTTTTTTTCTTTTACAGGTAGTGCCTGAAATAAATATAAACGATGTGGTTAATGGTCCTATCCTTGGTTATTACTGCAGTGTTAATTAGAATGTCTGTGAAATCAGCCAATGAGAATCTATACATAGGTCTATTAGTTTAGTTTAGCTGGTAGTAAAAAACAAGAATTAATTTATCTTTCGTCAAGTGAAATAAATGGATATTGAAGATCTATTGAGCTGTTGTTGATGATGTCGATGGTGGTGGTGATTGTTAAGATGATAACGATAACATCAATTGATTAATCCTAGTCAAGGTCAAAACCTAAAAGAGGTAATTGAAACGACTCAAGTTGACAAGATTGATACGCCTTAAATTACACGGGCTTATTTCTGTTTTATTTTTAATTACTTTTTATTTTAAATTTCATGTTTCATTACCTGCATCATAGTGACCTTGACCTTTCTCTAATTATGACTTGTAGTATTTGAAATCCGAAGTCAGTGAGTGTATTTAACGATGATATTATTGTTTAATACATTCGCTTCATAGGAAGATTAAATTATTCACGTCAAATGTTGTTAGGGCAGTTTTGAACTGTATTTGCTGGCTCTGAATTATAATAAAGTATGTCAGTTTTGCTGCCTACGTGATTATATTAATGCCTGGGGTGTTGTATGTGAGAGTATATTGGGCTTTTCGGTACTAAACTCTGTTTACAACTTAAAACACACAGTGAATTAAGTTTACAACTTTAAAAACATAGTGTCAGAACGTTGGATAAAATACCTAGTGGTATTTGTTTTGCTTCTTTGTGCTCTGAGTTCAAATCTTGCTGAAGTCGACTTCACCTTTCATCTTTTGGAATTAATGCAAAAATAGTCGGGCCTTGTGTTATTTGATCCAGCACCTGACAACAATACCTGTAACCATTTACTAGTGCCAAACTGTAGTGGCCCATATAGGCGATCTTTGCCTCGAATAACGTTAGTGATATATAGAGAGGAGACTTGTATGAATGGTAGTCAACCTTCCATAAAAAAAAAAAATCTCTAGGCTTATGCATGTATGTACAGATGTATGATTAACTGGCAGAGCCTTAGTGAAAGGGGGTTGAAGATGCTTATGTCTGTGTTGATACTGTCTCTGTATAGTTTGGAAGATGAAAGCTGAAACTACGTTGTGCATGGGTCATGTGTATTATACTGTACAGCAGAAATAACTGAGCTCGATCTGCAGGAAAGATTATAAGAACTTCAATAGACAAACTAACGTTAACCACACCATTACTCTCTGTATCTGTCTCCACGACCATCTTATCATAACTCTAACCCTATCTTCACTTATCTCCCTTCCAAGAATTATTGCACCTTCTCTCTTCTCCTTTGGTTATACTAGCCACTTTGAGCTCTTAACATTGCAAGTTACCAGGTAATCTTTACTAGTGTTAGGCCTTGAAAAATGCACCCAGTACACACTATAATGCGGCTGGCATGGGAAAGGGCATCCAGCCTTAGCAACTATGCTGAAGTAGACATTAGAGCATGAAGCTCTAACCCATGCCAATATGGAAGATAGATGTTGAAAGATGATGATGATGATAAACAGTGTCAATAGATGTAAGTAATATAAACTGTATATATAGTATCAATATGTAATGAGAATCGATGAGCTGTTAAATGGATGAAAAAGTGGGTATTAGGCAATAGAACATACAATGGAGTTAAGTAGGGATTAGGAGGACCTGAGTAGGGATTAGGAAGAGTTGAGTAGGGATTTTACAAGAGAAAATCTATTGCAAGATACTTACTGTGCAGATTCCTTTCAAAGAATTTTAACATGGAAACGGAGATTAAATTAGAGATTTAATAACAACATACTTTCAACTATTGTGAACTTACTCTTAAGTGTGTTGTGAACCCCAGAACTCATAAAGGCTTGATTTCAGTGGCATATAAGTGGCTGAGACTAAAACGCTCCTCCTGAATGGGATGTTAGTCTGTCATGAGGTTAACTCTCCAGTTGTTGCAGAAACTCATTTACAACTGAATAGACTGGAGCAACATGAAATTAAGTGTTTTGCTCTAAAAAACAATGTACTGTTCAGTGCAGGAATTGAAACTATGATTGTGAGTGCAGCACCCTAACCTCTAGGCCACAGCACATTCTAGTGTGAATTGCTAAACTTGAATTGAAGTTTAACAGCTCAAAGTACCCAATACTCTCTCACTTTATAAAGTGGTTGGTGTCAGGAAAAGCAGCAAGCTATAGAAACCATGCCAAGGCAGACATTGGAGCATGAAACAGTCCTCCAACTCATCAGATCCTGTTTATCCATCCAAATGATACATGCATGGGTTTTTTTTCCCCTTTTACTTACATTATTGCAACCTTGATTATCTCTGGGATGACTTTCTGCAAGATAAACTGATACTTTCTTAATTAGAAGCATCTTTTGTTCTTATTAAATATTCCTTAGCTCAGGAAGCAGGCTGGCAGCATGTTGAATAAAATACCTAGTTGCATTTCTTAACTCTTTACATTCTGAGTTTAAATTTCACCAAAAAGTTGACTTTGTCTTTAATGGTTTTGAGGCTAATAAAATAGAATACCAGTCAAATACTGGGATCAAATACTGACATCAGTGTAATCAACTTACTGGCTCTCCACAAAATTGCTGGTCTTCTGTGAAATTTTGAAACCATTCATTATTCTTTTAATCCGAAGAAGCATGCAGTGTGGATCTGCAACCTGGTTACATTGATATAATTAAACTTTAACTTAAACTCTGTGGGAGAATGACTGGAGACCATACACAAGTGATGGACGTAGTGAAGAGCAATTGGTTCTGTTTAAATATGAAAGCAACCATTTGAATGTTTAAGAGTAATTCAGAGGTACTTCACTCTCAATAATTCTTCATCATCATTCTAAGCATTCACATTCTTGTGAATGCCTGCTTACCTGGTGGTTATTTTAACTGTGTTAAGATGATCAAGAGAGTAAAATATGCTTTTGTGCAACACATAGCCAACAATATCTCATGCCTTCCTTTTTGCAGTTAAACTTTCAGATCCCTTTTCAAGAGGATATCTACAAACTTTGTACAGTCATCCTCATCACCTCTCTTTAACCAAGATAGCATTGTAATCAGTACCTTTGCTAATGAAGCTGTTGTATTTGATTACAAATTCCTCTCAGCTCATTACTCTCTGATGTTTAGTCACTCGATCATCTTGCACATGCAGTTAAGAAATGAGAAAAATCATCTCATTTCATCCACTCAGTGAAAAAGCAACAATAATTATATTCAATAACAAAACATTGGCCATCATCATCATCATCATGTCTACTTTTCCATGATTGCATGTATCAGATGAATTCATTGAGGAAGATATTCTACAGCTGGATGCCCTTCCTGTTGCCAAACCTCACCTATTTCCAAGCAAGGTAATATTTCCTTATAAGGATGCTTGTTTACAACCATTACATGATGTCAAGACAAGGGAACACACACACATACATTTTACAATTTTCAGTTCTTGCCCACTAAATCCACTTACAAGGCTTTGGTTGGCCCTGGGTTATAGTAGAAGACACTTGCCCTGAAACTTCATAGTTAGGAAGCAAGCTTCTTGACTACACAGAGCCACAGTCATAACTCTGTGTGTGTGTGTGTGTGTGTGTGTGTGTGCATATGATGTAAAAGTTATTCTACAGAAATTTGTCATATTTATATAATTATATATTCTTATTAAATGTTTAAACAAATTTGTGAAGTTTTTCTAAAAATTCCCCATTTAATGGTATCATTTTTCTGTTCCTTTCAGAGTCAGCTCATTCCACCAAGACAGCCCTCTGGTTCTTCACGGATATTTCAAAAGAGCTCAAAACGCCGCCAATCTGCACCAGCATTAGGACTGTCTAATTCACAAGTAAGACAATAATTGCTTTGGTTCTTGAAATAACATTGTTAATATTTCTACATTTTAAAAGTTTACTCAGTACAGGCTTACTTGTAATGTCTTGTTTATATTGTGGTATGTAACACAGACTGTTTCAATTCATCAAATATAACTGATGGTAGCACAAGTGAATCCAGAAATCAAGTTTTCAGTGATATAATGGCTGTGTAGTTAACTCACGAGTCACCTTCTGTGTATCATACTAAATGTAAATGGAAACCATTGAAAGGCTTGATGCTATAGTATTTATGTGAGAAAATCTTTTCATAGATATTTTGTGTTAAAAACACATTATATCAGAGTGATGTGAACATCATAGCAGAAAGTATGTAGCTCATGAGAACACCAGATGCATTTCACTGTAATTGGGGCTTGTCAATTCCTTGCACCAGTTTGTCACATGTTTATCAAAGCATAAGTTTTATCTAAGCGCCTATGACTTTTGGAAACATTTTTTCATGCTCAGAATTGTTGAACACAGAATAAACTACCAACATCAGTTGTCAGGACACCGCATCCTTCAAAAATTCCATGCTTCCTAAAATTTACCAGCATCATTCCTGATGTGCCATGCATCCTTTCTTCTTTATGGTTCTTTTACTATTCAGTTTTCTGTCTTGTGTTTTATCCTGTGTTCTATGTATGCTCTAATCAGAGAGAAATGTGCACTGAGCTTAAATGATCTAATTAGAAATATTTATGCATTAAGGAGAAGACAACATTGACTAATATTATTTTAATAATTTAGTTAAGTATGGAAGAAAACTCCAAACATGTTCTGGCATTAGTGGACTTCCTCAGTAAAGGATAGATACCATTGTACTTCGCTGGCTTTGTTGAAGTAGTGATGGGAGGCTCAATGAAGAGATGTACAATATTGTATAGTTGTAGGTATGAACATTTACAAATGTTATCTACGTGAAAGTGCATGGCTTAATTATTGAAGTCTTTGGTTCATAATAATAATATCACAGATTCAGTTCCTGGGTTAGGTGACAGTGTGTCCATGAGTAAGACACTTTATTACATGTTTACTCAGCTGAACAGGTACCAACCAAGTGCTAGTGCAGCCCTCTCTCCCTTCAGCTGTCACATCTTTGAATCAGAGGTGATGAGAGCTGAGAAGTATCTATGTCTGTTTGCAACTATATAGCTACTTAAAATAAATAAGAAAAACATGGAACAAGCTGTCACACCATACTTATTTGTGATGGCTGATTACTGGTTTTTATTTTTTTATTTTCCTTGAACTCGAGGACACATATGGCAGGTTACCTGGTTTCTATAGTATATAAGTGACGAAGATCACAAAGGGTTAAAATATAAAAAAAGTGTATTTGATAATGTAGTCATGGATATACATCATCATTTAATGTCCATTTTTCACAATGGCATTCTTTTATCTATTAACTTTTACTTGTTTCAATCATTAGATTGTTGCCCTGCTGGACACTGCCTTGAAGAATTTTTACTCAAATCTATTAACCCCAGTACCTAATTTTTTAGAGCCTGGTTCTTATTTTATTGGTCCCTTTTGTTGAATTGGTAAGTTACAGGGACACACCAGCATCAGTTGTTGAGTAGTGGTGGTGGTGGGAAACATAGGCATAAAGACACACATAGATAGACACACATGCACACACAAACACACATATATACACACACACACACGACAAGCTTCTTTCGGTTTCCATCTACAAAATTCACTCACAAAGCTTTGGTTGACCTGAGGCTATAGTAGAAGACACTTGCTCAAGCTGCCATGCAGTGGTTGGGAATCAAGCTTCTTACCGCACGCATGCACGCACACACACACACACACACACATGCAATGAGAAAGTCATAGCTGGAATGCCTTTGATTGTATATCTAGTCAAACAGGACGGACCTGGAGCTAAACAACAGCAGTAGATTTGAGTTAAGCATTTAGCTTGGCCATGTAAGACAACCTGGAAGGATAGCGCTAAATGATTTCACTTAAAACACTTGAAGATTACTTTCTCCCTCAAATTATACTCATCTGACTTAAAAACAGAAAAATACATCAGATAATGTTGCCTACAGTATGAAGCAAAAAAAATTTTTTTTAATCTAGCATTGGCTCGATCGGAATGCCTTGGGTCGTAAGATTGGATCATAAGCGTGCTATTTAATTTAAAAACTGTTAGTGTTTAGACAAAGTTACACAGATAGACGCAGGAGTGGCTGTGTGGTAAGTAGCTTGTTTACCAACCACATTGTTCCGGGTTCAGTCCAACTGCGTGGCACCTTGGGCAAGTGTCTTCTACTATAGCCACGGGCCGACCAAAGCCTTGTGAGTGGATTTGGTAGACGGAAACTGAAAGAAGCCCGTCGTATATATGTATATATATATATATATATGTGTGTGCGTGTATGTTTGTGTCTGTGTCTGTCCCCCTAGTATTGCTTCACAACCGATGCTGGTGTGTTTATGTCCCCGTTACTTAGCGGTTTGGCAAAAGAGACCGATAGAATAAGTACTGGAGTTGCAAAGAATAAGTCCCGGGGTTGAGTTGCTCGATTAAAAATAAAAAGGCGGTGCTCCAGCATGTCCGCAGTCAAATGACTGAAACAAGTCAAAGAATAAAAAGAGTAATAGTTAAAGTGTAAGGGAGAAAACTCAAAGTGGCTCTGCTATGTCAAAGCTAAATGCATTAGATTTAGTTAATTCCCCTGACAACTGTTGAGTGTAGAGCTATTTTCAGTTGTCTTCTGCTGTTATGTATATCTCCATAGCAATATAATAGAAGATAGGCTCAATATATACTCGAATTTTAAAAAATCTTTTACTTGTTTCAGTCTTTGGATTGCGTCTGTGCTGAGGCATCACCTTGAAGAATATTTAGTGACCCTAGTACTTATTTTAAAAATCTGTTATTTATTCTATAGGTCTGTTTCATTGCACTGCTTGGTTCCCAGGGATGTGAATACACTGGTAGTGAGAGGACGAACATAAACACACACACACACACACATATACATGCACATACGTGCGCATGCACACACACCCACATATACACATTCTCTCTCTCTCTCACACACACACACACATGACAGATTTTTCTCAGATTACGTCTATTAAAGCCAACCACTCAGAAGATTTTGGTTGGCCTGGAACTGTAGAAAAAGGATTTGCAAAACAAAAAATTTCTAAAATGGTGCAAATTGGAAAAATCGGGGGTGGAAATTAAAATTTTAAAATGCTGTTTATTTATTTTTTTCTGTAGAATCAGAATCTCTACTCGAAGATGGGGATTCTTTACAAAAAAAACAAAACAAAAATAATGAAAGGGGGTGCAGTTCACATTCTTTATGTCCGGTGCAACATAACATGAAACCATAGGAGAAGCGAGCGCCTCAACTACATAGCCATGGCACATACATACACACAAGCATGCATGAGTGTGTGTGGGTGTGTGTGAATGTGCGATAAAGAGTGAAAAACTATTTTTAGTCAATGAAAAATTCTATTGTCGTCATTCTGGATCAAACGAATTATTTTGATCAGGATTAATGTGAGGGTAAAAGAAATGATAGCTCAAGTGGATTCCCAGTCCTGAATTTATCAACCACACTCAGGATGTGGCTGTAATGTCTGTGGCCTCTATTTACTCAACAATTGTACACAAATGCCATTTGAGTGAGTGTGTGTGTGGGTATGTGTGTATGTGTGTGCATATATATATATATATATATATATATGTATGTATGTATGTATATGTATGTATGTATATGTATGTATGTATATGTATGTATATATATGTATGTATGTATGTATATGTATGTATGTATATATATGTATGTATGTATATGTATGTATGTATATATATGTATGTATGTATGTATATATATGTATGTGTATGTATATATATGTATGTGTATGTATATATATGTATGTGTATGTATATATATGTATGTGTGTGTATGTATATATATGTATGTGTGTGTATGTATATATATGTATGTATGTATATATATGTATGTGTATGTATATATATGTATGTGTATGTATATATATGTATGTGTATGTATATATATGTATGTGTGTGTATGTATATATATGTATGTGTGTGTATGTATATATATGTATGTGTGTGTATGTATATATATGTATGTGTATGTATGTATATATATGTATGTGTATGTATGTATATGATGTATGTATATATATAACCCATGCTAGCATGGAAAACGGACGCTAAACGATGATGATGATGAGCACCGCCTCGACTGGCTTCCGTGCCGGTGGCACATAAAATACACCAATCCGACCGTGGCCGTTGCCAGCCTCGCCTGGCACCTGTGCAGGTGGCACGTAAAAAGCACCCACTACACTCACGGAGTGGTTGGCGTTAGGAAGGGCATCCAGCTGTAGAAACATTGCCAGATAAGACTGGAGTCTGGTGCAGCCTTCTGGCTTCCCAGATCCCCGGTCGAACCGTCCAACCCATGCTAGCATGGAGAACGGACGTTAAACGATGATGATGATGATGATGTATGTCTATATGTATGTATATATGTATGTATATATATATATGTATGTATATATATATATGTATGTATATATATATATATGTATGTATTTGTATTTATATTTATATAATATATGTATATATATTTATATAATCTATATATTTTGCTCTAGCAAAACCCCTCCAGATTCTCTTCTAGAGCTTTCTTGCAAATGGCAGATTGCCAAGCAAGCTGAAGGAGGGAAAATATGCCCAATCTATAAAGGGGGAAGCATAGCAGATGCCAAAAACTATAGGCCTATCTCTCTGACTTCACACATCAGCAAAGTCGTGGAACTGATAGTCAGAGGGAAACCAATCGCATTCCTTGAAGAAAATAATTTGCTGAGTGATACCCAGCATGGCTTTTGACCAGGTTGGAGCTGCCTGACCCAGCTCTTACAACATTATGACTGGGTGTTGAGGCAGTTACTCAACAACTCAAATGTGGACGTAATATACCTTGATTTTGCAAAAGCTTTTGACAAGGTGGATCATGGTATGATATGCCACAAACTGTGTGATCTCAGTATAGCTGGAAAACTTGGAGAGTGGTTACAGTATTTTATCTGCCGTTACATTCTCCGTTCAAATTCCACCAAGGTTGACTTTGATGTAATCAACTTAATCCTTTTGTCTGTCCTTGTTTGTCCTGTCTGTGTTTAGCCCCTGTGAGCAATAAAGAAATATATATATATATTTTATAATATATATATTTATAATATATATGTATATATAATATATATATCTATATATATATATATAGGTGCAGGAGTGGCTGTGTGGTAAGTAGCTTGCTTCCCAACGACATGGTTCCAGGTTCAGTCCCACTGTGTGGCACCTTGGGCAAGTGTCTTCTACTATAGCCTCGTGCCGACTTTGCTTCTTTTTGTTTCCGTCTATCAAATCCATTCACAATTTATAGCCCGAGGCTATAGCAGTAGATACTTGCCCAAGGTGCCACGCAGTGGGACTGAATTCAGAACCATGTGGTTGGTAAGCACTCCGTCGATTACGATGACGAGGGTTCCAGTTGATCCGATCAATGGAACAGCCTGCTCGTGAAATAAACGTGCAAGTGGCTGAGCACTCCACATATACGCTTACCCGGGGAGATTCAGCGTGACATAGAGCGTGATAAGGCCAGCCTTTTGACATACTGGTACAATAGAAACAGAAAGAAAAAGCGAGAGAAAGCTGTGGTGAAAGGGTACAGCAGGGTCACCACCACCTCCTGCTGGAACCTCGTGGAGCTTTAGGTGTTTTCACTCAATAAACATTCACAACGCCCGGTTTGGGAATCGAAACCCTGATCCTACGACCGCGAGTCGCTTGCCCTAACCACTGGGCCACTGCGCCTCCGCCTGCGCGCGCGCGCACACACACACACACAATCCGAATCGGTTATTTTCAGACGCGACGGTACACCCAATCCTCTCTGTAAGCCAATACTGACAATCGTAAAAATGCTTATGCAATAATATAAAGTATATTAAAATAAATAACAAGAATACTCCCAACCCTTCCCCCACCAAAAAAAAAACCCATTACGTTTTTGGGAAATTTCATTCACTGTTTTTATAAAGTTTTTATTCTATGTACGTTCCTATATTTCTAACTTTCCATTCTGTCTTTCTTTACTCATGTTTGCTTTTTGTCCCATCTTTGGGGGAATTCCAACGTTTCGTGGTTCGCTACCTCAACACCTCCTTTATAGGATCCACTGGCTAAAGACATCATCAGGAGGAACTACATCCGGTTTCGGCCCCTTTTCCTACGAATTGTAGTGCACTTGAGTACTGTATATAATCAACTAATTATTATCATTATTACAAAGAGGTCGATTTTTATACAGTTGTTCATGATTATCATTCTTCATTAAGTATCTAAAGACAGCGAGCTGGCCGATTCGTTGACGTGGCTGTGAAATGCATGGGAGCGTTTGTTCTGGTTCTTTACAGTCGGAGTTCAAATTTTGTCTTTCCACTTTCAAGACCAATGAAATAAGAACCAGTTAAGCGCTGGAGTCATGTAATCGACATACCTGCTCCCTTAAAATTGCTGGCCTTGGGCCAAAATCTGAAACCACTATTAAGAATCTAATGTATTTCTTGTTGTTACTTATTATTAATATTCTGAGTTCAAATTTTGCCGAAGTTAACCTTGCTTTTCATTTTTTGCTGAGGTTTAAAAAAATGAAGTACCAGTCAAGTACTGGGTCCATGTAGTGGACCTGACTCCATCCTCCTCAAAATTGCTTATTAGAAACTTTGATGTGGCAAACTGGCAGAATCGTTAGAGAGTCAGTAAATAAATTGCTTTATGTCATTTGTTCTGGCTCTTTGCATTCTGAGTTCAGGTTCCACCGTAGTCGACTTGCCAAAAAGTAGTAAGAATTTCGACTTTCTAATACGCTGGGGTCAAAATCTGTGTCAGACCCCTCAGAGTGCATAACAATGTTTTCTGGAACATCCTTCATCTAATTCTTGAGGTGGCAGATTCTTAAATATTGGAATGGGGATTTCATTTGAATGTAGCACAGGTCGTATCGCCGTGTCGAAATTTGGGCACTCGATACTATGTTTATTTTTCTTAGGGAAGCCCGAAGTCTTGACAAAGCAAAAATAACAATCGGTCTCATGATTAGTAGGCTCCCGACACCTGTATGGAAAAAAAAATTGTCAAAAGGTCATTTTTGACATAAACAAAAATCACTCTCGTTACGCAGTTAAGTTAAATTCAATTGAACTATTCTTCTCTGACTCCCATTCGATTAATTTCACCTTTCTTATTTCTATTCAAAATCCGGACCTGATAGAATAAGACCGAGTAAAACTTCGTGCTCGGCGCACCCAAATTACCTTCAACTAACTGTGGAATCTAATTCAATAGACAAAAAATTGAAATTTGTTCCCCAGTGTTATTATTATTTTTGTTTTTGAGGAGTGGAATTTATGATGCAAGAGTCGATAAAATCTCGCAATCAAATCTTCTGAATCGTCCTTATTTTTTTTTGCGTTTGGAAATGCCTGCGATATAATGATACTGATTCAATTAGTTATGTCCGTTTCCCTAATAAATTTTGATTTGAGATTTTTGCACGAGACCATGAAGTTGTAGGAAAGAGCACAATTTAATTAATCTTCTTTACAGTATATTACCGGTACTTATTTTATTAACGCTACGGGTTTAAGGTGGCGGAGCTGGCTGAGTCGTTAGTGCGTCAAGCAAAATACTTGGCGGGTTTTCTTCTGGTTTTTTACATTCTGAGTTCTAATTTCACCGAGGTTGACTTCGCCTTTCATTCTTTCAGGGTCGATAAATGAGTACCAGTTTAACATTGGGGGAAGGATGGTTGTTGTAATCGATTTGCTCCCCTTACTTCAAAGTTGTTGGTCTTGTGTCAACATTTGAAACAGCACTACACGTATAAAGGACGAAGTCAATCCCTTATAAATATTAGTTTCCAACAGGTGTACAAGGCTATATACATTATGGGGGAAGGGACATGTCTGCTTATATCGACTCCTAGTACTTAATTGGTACTTTTATTTTATCAATCTTGGAAGAATGAAAGACAAAAATCGATCTCGGCTGGATTCGATCTCAGAGCGTAAAAGGACGCAATTGAATACCGCAAGGCCGATTTCGTCAACCCACCACCTTCTCTCTCTAAAATTGGTCATATTGAGAAAGAAAAAAAAAAACACTCCAAAACAAACAAACAAACTAATTAACGTTTCTAATTGCAGTTCCGCATTTTGGAGGTAACGGAAGAGGTGTGGAAAATTACCTCCTGTCACATGACTAGATCAGGGTGTGTCGATTGCATGACGCATTTTATTGGTTGTCGGCTTCTGCTTGTTGCCATGAATACCGTTACGACATTGATTGTATTGTATGGCTGACAGTAACTGCTAGATGCTGGGCTGCCGGTTCTTTCATTAAGTCACACACACGCCTACCTTGTCTGAGGTAGTGCTTATTGCCAAAAAACAAACGCGCATGCATATACATACATACATACATACACACATTATGTATATACATTCGTACATAACGACATACATTACGTACATGCATATACATACATACATACATACGAATATACGTATACGTACGTGTATATGCACATGCATATGTACAATATGTGCATATATAGACGTACATGCACACATATATACATGTATGTAGTTGTACACGCACATACATATTATGTATCGTAGTCTGATGTGCCAGAAGTCGTTGGAATGCGGTACCAATATTTGATGCTCGTACTTCCCAGGAAAAACTTAACGATCTCAGAGGTAAAACGATTCCGGACAGAAATTAGAAATCGCATTAGTGTCTCTCGCGATTTCTTATTTAGACAAATGCTTTCACAAATATATACATGAACACACACACACAAGGAAAATAAATAAGTTTGTGTGGCATTCATACCTTTCTCAAAGTTATCGTCATGTCAGCATCAGTGATAGCGAATGGCAAAAGCGAGGGATCGAAATTATGTCGTGGCTTTTATTTGACCACTACTTTGTTTATGAAAAGAAATGCATTAAATGAATCACTCAGTTCGCTTAATCAACAGCAATATATGTTTGAATGTAAATATAAAAATTACTAAGCAATCGAAGTAAACCAATATTTATTTATCAACTAACATACAACTGACCAGTTTTAGTATATCTTATCAACGGCGCACGAAAGGCCCAGTCGATAAATTGAACTTGTCGACCGTTTACTTGTAGTGATCTACAGTGTAGGGTTCGGCGCGCATGCGCAGAAGGGACTACTTCCGGGTGGCCACCGAAGTCTTCCCCATGCGCATGTGCGGGAAAACATCTCTCGACCGCGAACCTCAAATCTCTCTCTTCGCTCAAGACAGCACTGCGATCGGTCACGGTTTTCCTGCTCTGACAGCCACACCCCAACTTCAACAACTTCAACCAACCTCAACGACCAACACCAGCAGTATATCAGAGGCTGTCTATTCCCCCATCAGACAACGTACAACCATGAATCAATAAACCAAGTTGTCTGTTCACCTTTAACCTGAGTTTCGTCTGTTTGTTTTCTACAAGAATTTTTGTATGTGACTAGAAAGGATCTCGACACCCTGCCAGTGCTTCGATGATAGATCCTTTCACGTTACAATTGGTGACCCCGACGTGATCTATCTATCGGTTCGTCATTTCCAGCATCAACTTGAAGGGCGAGATTTTGTGATCTATACGGATCACAAGCCCCTTACGTTTGCCCTGTTTTCAAAAACGGACAAACTCTCACCCCGTGCTTTTCGGCACCTGGATTTTATCTCTCAATTTACTAGCAACATTCGACACATACCTGGAAAAGAGAACGTTCCTGCTGACGCTCTCTCTCGCCTTCCAGTTTGCGCCCTTTCGTCTCCTGCTGCTATCGACTTAGCTGCCATATCGCAGGAGCAGCCACCTTTGGCGTTCGTTAGATTTAACTTCTCCCATTTCTCCTGTTGCCAGTTTTCCTACCTTCCGCTTCCGTCAGCCGAAGGCACCATTCTTTGTGACACTTCAACTGGATCTCCCAGGCCACTGGTGCCTGAGACCCATCAACGCTCAGTGTTTGAAGCACTGCACTCCTTATCACATCCTGGCATCGCTGCCCACCTCAAACTAATCACTGCTCGGTTTTTCTGGCCGAATATGCGTCGCACAATTACTTGTTGGACACGCACCTGCTCCAAGTGTCAACGATCCAAGATTCAACGGCACGTTCGTGCCCCGCTTGGACAATTTCCCCCCACGGAGGCCCGTTTCCGCCATGTCCACATCGATCTGGTTGGACCATGGCCTGTGAGTCGCGGGTTCTCTTATCTATTAACTTGTGTCGATCGTTTCTCCCGCTGGCCAGAAGCCATTCCGATAGCAGACATTTCTGCTGAGACTGTTGCGCGAGCTTTCGTTTCAAACTGGATTCTCGCTTCGGAGTCCCGTCCCGATTGACAACTGATCGTGACGACAGTTTGAGGCCTCGCTATTTCGCGAATTGTCGCGAATTTTGGTATGCACCATATCCACACCACAAGCTACCATCCAGCGTCTAATGGATTGGTTGAGCGGTTCCATAGACAGCTCAAGGCCGCTCTTCGTGCCTCTTCGGACCCACAGTCCTGGATCGAATTTCTGCCCATTGTGCTTCTCGGCTGTCGGACTGCTGTCAAGGCAGACCTGGGTTTTTCTGCTGCAGAGCTGCTGTATGGTACCACACTGGCATTGCCCGGTACGATGTTGGTGCCAGACACTTCCCGCCCCATGATCCGGCGACCTATGTCACCAGACTGCGGAATATTTTTCAAACCTTCCGCCCATGCTTCCCAGAAAGCAATCTCCACCGTCCCATCTTCCACCGGATATGAACACCTGGTCGCATTTTTTGTTCGGGACGATTCTGTGAAGGGCCCACTTGTTTCTCCCTATAAAGACCTTTTCGTGTGCTTTCTCGCACACCAAAGGTTTTCACGATTGAGATAAATGGTCGTTCGGAGACCGTTTCCGTGGACCGTTAAAAAAAGGCACATTTTGAGACGTCTTCATCTTTTGATGACAACCTTGACACACCCACCTATGCACCTTTAACAACGCCTTCACCTGCACAAACGCCTTCACCTGCACAAACGCCCTCA
Organism: Octopus sinensis; assembly: GCF_006345805.1. Lineage (NCBI taxonomy): Eukaryota > Metazoa > Mollusca > Cephalopoda > Octopoda > Octopodidae > Octopus > Octopus sinensis. The sequence goes on along the minus strand of NC_042998.1, from coordinate 144,187,760 downwards.
CCTGCACAATCACCTTCACCGGCTCCTACAACACCACCCTCGCCGTCAACGGGTGCCCCGAGCACACCGTATGTTACAAAATCGGGCAGAACAGTGCATTGGCCCAAGAAACTTTCAAAAACAATTTACATTTAACTTTAAAATGTTTCTTATTGTATAATAGTATGTACCAAGTCTTCTGGGGGATCGGCAAGCCTTCTGTTTTCTGCAGCACCACCACAATATTCTGGTTGCCGTACTTCGCACTCGGAGGGGAGCCCTGTAGTGATGCTACAGTGTAGGGTTCGGCGCGCATGCGCAGAATGGGACTACTTCCGGGTGGCCACCGGAAGTCTTCCCCATGCGCATGTGCGGGAAAACATCTCTCGAGCCCGCGAACCTCAAATCTCTCTCTTCGGCTCAAGACAGCACTGCGATCGGTCACGGTTTTCCTGGCTCTGACAGCCACACACCAACTTCAACCAACTTCAACCAACCTCAACGACCAACACCAGCAGTATATCAGAGGCTGTCTATTCCCCCATCAGACAACGTACAACCATGAATCAATAAACCAAGTTGTCTGTTCACCTTTAACCTGAGTTTCGTCTGTTTGTTTTCTACAAGAATTTTTGTATGTGACTAGAAAGGATCTCGACACCCTGCCAGTGCTTCGATGATAGATCCTTTCACGTTACACTATCTTGTCATTCTTTCCATTGTCGTGATAATAAAGTGAACCAGATCACACGCCAGTGAATAAAATATAAATCACTGTAACATTACAGTGAAATTGATAAGGTGTCATAAGGATGCAGTTTTTAATTCAACTCCTTGGATGAGAGAGAGGCTTTGTCAAGCAGGAACGACTGAAATGCAATGGGACATGCCTGTAGTTAACGTATTTGATAGCAAAATATGACGCCCCACTCTCCATATATTAGAAACCACGAAGTTGAGCCCCCCATAAGCTTTGATGTAGTAAACTTTTTTTCCAGAAATGCGCTGCTGGAATAGGGATGTCTTTTTGTCATCAAATGCATTATTTTCTGTTTCATTCCATTTCATAAACATAACATTTTTACACACATGCACACAATTGTTTTTTGTAGTAAATTGCTTGCTGCAAAATAAAATAAAATAAAACAGCACAAAGTATCTGGTTATTAAGTTGTGATAACCGTGGAATACAAATCTTTATTTTTCGTGCAGCTTTGTAGTGTAGTACTCGTAGTAGTAACTGTGTAGGGTGGTATACCTTGGCAGTGGTCGGACTGATTCCAATAATTTCATGCTTCAAGAAGGTGTTGGTTTATACTTCAAGGCAAGAAAACATATTCCAATATTTCATATTAACTAAACACTTTACCTACAAGCTTTAATCCTCCCACATTTCTGACACGCTACACGGAGATCGGAAAACTGCCAGATACACTCCTCATCGTGGTAGTTGCAACTGACTGCAGCAACGTCTTCGAAGAAGACTGAGAAGGAACCTGTACATGGCCTCTTAGATATAGTAGCCAAACCTCACTTTAATAGCTTAAAAGAAAAAAAAAACCCCAAAAAAACTGAGGTGCAAATTGAATGAGGTGGTCCTAGATGCTGCTTGAGAAGGGACAGGGAAAAAGCCGGGATGATTGCGAGTAATACGTATCTGTATTGATTATAATTAACCTGCTCACTCGGCGCTGACTGGGGCTAAACAACAACAACAACAACTACTACTACTACTGTTGCTGCTGCCGCGGTTTGCAGGTAATTTTATTACATAATCACAGCAACTTGCTATATTCAGTAGAAGTACAATTACATAAGATCTATTATTGTTACTACTGCTACTACTACTAGATAAGATCTATGTTGTTACTGCTACAACTACTATTTCCTGAAATCTATGTTGTTGCTGCTGCTGCTGCGCCGCTTACTCCTGCTACTATTGCGTAAGATGTTACTGCCGCTCCTACGACCACCACTATTACATAAGATCTATATTTCCTTTCTTTTTTTTTTTACTTCTACTACTTCTAAAACTGCTTAGTACTACTACTGTTGCTAGTGTTGCTGCTGTTGGTACGTCTTAGGCACATAGTGTCTGCTAGTGTGTGTCGAGAGTCGTTATGACATAGTTGTAACTACTAGCTTTACTGCACCACATTGACTATTACAATCGTTACTGTGTAACCACCATCACTACCACCGCCGCCACCACCGCTACCGCAAATATATTCATCTACCAATACATTAGCTGCCACGGTTTTCATTATGTTTGCTTAATTGATTACTCGATTGTTATTCAGGGCCACCCTAGTATCTCAGAAGCTGATGAGGCCAGAAATTTATATATATTTTATTAATTAACGAAACAAATTTTAAAAAAATGTTTGACCAATGTTTTTGTTGTTAAGATTTGAGCGATTTTAGCTCGTGCTGGACGAATTACAAATTTTCAGAAAAGAAAAAAAAAAAACAGTTCTAAGAAAAATTAAATGCAATAGAATTGTGCTCTGCTGTATACATATATGGTACTATTATGCAACGGTGCATGTTTTTATATACAGGTGGTTGGGTAAGACTTCAAATGGCATTTGTTAGTGAGGCCTTGGTATGAGAGTTCCATGGTTTTGAGGAGTGTGGAATTCCTTCTTAGCCACTATTGTTTCCAGGCCTATTCTGTCTGAAAGTACCAGCACTTGTTAGCGTCCCAGCTATAGGTTAACTTGCATGTGTACCACCCGCTTCAAGTACTGGCAATATTTACTGCAATAATCAGAGATTTGATCTGTGAATCCTCTGTGATGGTTGGCAATCGACAGCAAGGTGAGCTGCTGCAGATCATACTACCCCAACATGTGTATGCATGTGACTGGGGACCACATGTGAACTTGTATTCCCATTGAAACTCTGAACATGAACCCAACAGTTAGTAAAGTTACCTTCTTGTGTCATACTGACTCACAAGGGTTGGCTTCCTGGTTTCATGGTGTATGTATTCCACACTTGGAGGGGACTCTGGTCTGTCGCAGGATTACTCATTTTTACCAGCTGAGTGGATTTGAGCAACATGAAACAAAGTGTTTTGCCTGGTCCAAGAATCGAAACCACAGTCTTATGATCATGAGTCCAATACCCTCACCACACACTTCCACATGAACCCAACACCTTAACAACAATTAATGATTACAGCTACAGCATCTGCACTATCCAACACATGTGTTCTCCTAGTGGGGCATTTGTCAAATTTGCAAACGGGACTTTTGGGCCATGGGCAGAAACATTACTTTGCCTGCTGGAATGTTAGGGCCAACTGTTAAATGTAGTCAGCATTTGTGAGGGTTGTAGTGAGTTTATTGGTCAGACCTGGTTCAATCCATCCCAGGTGAATGTCATTGCAGGTACATGTATAATCAAGGAGAGACCACATGATTGAAATAATATATGCAAAATCCTTACTGTGCTGGACAAAATTCTAAGTGGCATTTCGTCTACTTTTACTTCCTTAGTTCAAATTCCAGTGAGGTTGATTTTGCCTTTCATCCTTTCAGGGTTGATAAAATAAGCATCAGTTGAGTATGTAAAACTTGCTGGTCTAGTGCCAAAATTTGAAACCAATACACACACACACATGCACGCACATATACACATGTTGGGGTGGTTGTGTGGTTAAAAAGCTCGTTTTGACCACACAGTTGCAGGTTCAATCCCATTGCACTGCACCTTGACAAGTGTATTCTTCTATAGTCCCATGCTAACCAAAATCTTGTGAGCAGATTTGATTGCTGGAAATTGAAAGTAACTTGTTTTGTATGTGTGTGTTTGCGTGTGTGTGTGTGTGTGTGTGTGTGTGCCTGTCCATGCCCATGCATCATAGGTGGGTGTATTTCTGTCTCTTTGTCTTGGCATTGCATGGTAGTTGTAAACAAGCATCACTGTAACCAAACTAGTTGAAGAACGTTAAGAAACTACATTAGTTTATTTATGTACATTTAGCATTTATAGTACAATTGGAAAGTAAAGTCATTTTGTTGTAGAGAATTACAACTTAAAAATTCACACTAGCTAATCCTTCATACTAATTACTAGAGTTCACAATAATTCAAATAATCTTGTTGGATTTTTATCATAGACGTGGCATAAAAAATAGCCAATATCTCAATGTGAGTGTCATGGAGTACATCCAACTATCACTATTGTGAGTGTCATGGTGTTTAGTAACATCCTACGAACACTGACTAATTTCCCAAAAATCAGGGTTTTTATAACTGCTCATATCTGAATTCTAAGAACTGTATTTTGTGAAAGATTTCTTTGATGAAAGTTTAGAATTTGTACATGGGCAGTAATTTTAACCAATAGGGTTACCAACAATTATGCTTGTTTGGGCAAACAACCATTATGTCATATTGCCACCTTTTATGCCTTGCTACACTGTCATACAAGTGGTGTTACACTTGTCATAATTCTGAATAGCAGCCCTAACTTTCCATTGAGTTATCATGAAGTTAATTGTCTGTATTGGAATAACATTCCTAGGGTTTGTGATTGGAAGTATGTTAAAACATCTATGTACAATTCAAAAATTGCATGGCTGTCTGTTTGTTGCTGTTGTATAGCTCTATGTCAATTCTGACTGAGTAGTCCTATGATACACAGATAATTGACAAAATAACTTGGTGTGACCCACAAGTCTTTTCGACATGTAAGAATGAATTATACAGAGTAGAGGGTCACAGTTTTAACATGTTTCACCAGTGGTTCTCAGCCAAGGTTCATATGACTCCTTGGGGTCAATATAAGATTTTTGGGGGTCCATGGTAGTATTTTAGGTGTAAATGAAAAAAATTTTGCTATAGGTGTATTTATTGCAAAAAAATTACTAGTTTATTTCTTTAATGCTTTACACAGTTCAACATGTTTCCAGTCACTGAAACATGCTCCCTAAGAGAGCACTACTGCAAATCTACACAAGTGAACATGTGAAAAACAAAATAGGAATTTTGAAAGAAGTATGTATAAAACTAGTTTTTAAGCATTAATGGTTGTTGGGGCTGTAGGTAATCAAAGGAGTCCATAGGTTAAAAATCAGTCTATCAGTTCTATCAGTCTCTTTTGCAAAACTGCTCAGTTATGGAGGTGTAAACAAATCAACATTTACTATCAAGTGATGGTGGTGGTGATGGGGTTATACACAAACAAACACACACACACACAACACACACACACACACACACACACACAATGAGCTTCTTTCAGTTTCCTTCTACCAAATCCACTCACAGAACATTGGCTGGTCTGAGGTTATAATAAAAGATGCCTTGCCCAAAGTGCTATGCATGGGACTGAACCCAAAACCACATGGTTGTAAAGCAAGTTTAAAGTTGATCACTTTGGAGAGCAACCATATAAATGTGATGTTTGTATTAAATCATTCTCACATCATTTCAGCTTAAAGAAGTATAAAACACACACACGGAAGAGAAACACTGTCAACAGTGTAAAGTCTGTGTGTAAGCATTCTTATCATATAACTGCTGTGGCCTGTTTGCCTACTGAAAATTGAGACAGTGTGAGATTTTGTCCTACATCAAGTGTGATCATTAGTTGTATTTGCTGTTCCTTGGTGTTGCTGGTGAGAAAGGTGATGGTAAATTTGGTGTTATTTTATGTCGGTTGCTGTGATAAAGCCAAGTTTTTAGGGGATTTATGTAGCATTGGAATAGTCATGTGCAGTTGTGTCTAGAAGATAATGTGAGGATGTGTGATATCATCTGTGTATGAAAATGAATTTTAGATGTGTTGTAGACAGGCCTTGTATGTGTACAGTGAAAAGAGCAGGTTATTATTTAATGTCCATCTTCCATGTTGGCATGGGTTGGTTGGTTTGACAGGTGCTGGTATGCCATAGATCTGCACCAGGCTCTATTGTCTGCTATGGCATGGTTTCAATGGCTAAATGCCCTTTCTAATGCCAACCACTTTAGAGAGTGTACTGGGTGCTTTTTTATGTGGCATCACACATACACATACACCCAGAGCCTTGCATGACTAATAACCTGCTGTCGCTCTGGTACTATTTCTCTGCATATGTAGATATCATTGCTATTATGCAAAAGTGTTGTAAGTCCAAAATGTTGCTTTTTCAGAAAATGAAAAAATAGTTTCACCATTCCATTTCTTTTTACATTAGCAACAATTTCAGCTTAACAATAATACTTTGTTGGGTGCATAAAATCTTAACTCCATGCATGTATGATATTTTCAGTCAGAAATATCTTTGCAAAACTGTTGTATGTGGGGCTACTACACTTTTGAAAAATGCTAAACCGTTGTACTACACTTAGACAATTTTCGTCTGAAGCAGCTGCAGATACGATAGTTTGACCAAAATAACTGGCTATGCAAGCACATAAAAACCACCCATAATTTCTTTTGAAATACACTGCTTTTATTTCAATTGATTCTGAAAACAACAATTTAATAAAATAATTTTATCCTTATTAAGCTGGTGTTTGGAGCATAAATTAACATTGAATTTTGATGAGAAGTTCTAACTGAGATCACTTTAAAGCATGAAGCTTATATCATAAAATCAAGGGAGATCTCAAGCAGGTTGGTATCAAAAGGGTCAAACTTGTCTGATAGCCACGATTAAACTTGTAACCACACACAGCTCACAGGACTTACTGAATAGCATGCCTAATGATAAATTATCCTGAACTTTTTTAGTAGTGTGGCCTGCTTGATGAGCCATGTTTCATGTAGCCCATTTCTTGAAAAAGGTTTGCCCATACCTGTTGTGACCTATTATTGTAACCCTTAGTTCCACTGAAGGATGAAATGCTTCTGTAGGAGTTCAAACCCTTAATCCTGGAACTAGTAACTTAATAGCTTTTATACTCGACCATAGCATCTTTGAATATCAAACAGAAATAAATAATAAATAGAAAGGGAAATGCATGTGTGTGTGTGTGTGTGTGTGTGTATGCGTGTATGTGTGTGTGTGTATGTATGGGAGAGAGAAAGAGATGTTTTCTCTGGTTCTGTTTGGTTCTGGAAATTTCTATAAGTAGATAGAAGACTTAGGAAATCAATTGAGGGGGGGGGGGGCTAACGTCGAGAGCAAGGCAATTTATAGGCTAATTGATTTAGCTGAGAAACATGTTGATGTTGTTCTTGTAGTTATTGTATTGCCTTTTCAATATTAATGGGAGATCTAGCTTCATCAATGAATTATTAGTTGGGAGCTCAAGATAAATAGCTATAGGCATCATTTTGGCAGTTTAATGCATATGCATACACACACATATATGTATGTATGTATGTATGTATGTATATATATATATATATATATATATATATATATATATATATTATGTATATATATGTATGTATATATATATGTATGTTATATATATATATGTATGTATATATATGTATGTATGTATGTATATATATATGTATGTATATATATATATGTATGTATATATATATATGTATGTATATATATATATGTATGTATATATATATATGTATGTATATATATATATGTATGTATTATATATATATGTATATATATATATGTATGTTATATATATATATGTATATATATATATATGTATGTATATATATATATGTATGTATATATATATATATGTATGTATGTATATATATAATATATATATATATATATGTATGTATGTATGTATGTATGTATGTATGTATGAATGAGTAGTTGTAAGTGTTTGTACATGAGAAAGAGAGGTGGGCTGACCTTTGGCCTTGTGGTGTTTATGTGTGTCTGTGTAGTGCTTTGGTGAAATTGGAGGAAGTGATGGAAGAAACAGATCAAAACTGACTGGCAACTTAATATGCAGTATTGCTGCCATTAACCATTATGCAAATGAAGCAAAGGTGTAAAAGGTTAAAAACAAATAACAAAAAAAAAGAACCTTAAAAAAAGAAGAAAAAAAAGAAGTAAATGAATAACCAGCAAAATAAAATGTCCGCTTTTAAGTATTTATTTGTATATGTGAATAATAATAACAACAACAATGATTTCAAGTTTTGCCACAATGGTAGCAATTTTGGGGGAGAGGATGAGTCGATTACATCAACCACAGTGTTTAACTGGTACTTATTTTATCGACCCCCAAAAGAATGAAAGATAAAGTTGACCTAGGTGGAGTTTGAACTCAGAATGTACCAATGGCTGAAATACTGGTAAGCATTTTGCCCAGTGTGCTAATGATTATTATTATTAATAATAATAATAATAATTTCTACAGGAAATACAAGGCCTCAAACTTGGGGGAAGGGATTAAGTTGATCACATTGACCCTAGTACTCTACTGGTACTTAATTTATTGACTTTGAAAGCATGAAAGGCAATGTTGACCTCGGTGGAATTTGAACTCAGAATGTGAAGATAGATGAAATGCCACTAAGCATTTTGTCCAGCATGCTAATGATTCTGCCAGCTCACCATCTTAGTATTAGTAATAATAATAGTAATGATTTTAGATTTTGGGTAAGGTGGTAAGTCAGTTACATCAACCCCAGTATTGGGGTTGATGTAACTGAGGGATGAAATGTTGCTGAGCATTTTGTCCAGCATGCTAACGATTCTGCCAGCTCATCATCTTCATCATCAGCCATCATGTTTTTGGGTTTTGTCCCTGTTAATGGGGGTGGCTGGATCTACCTCAATGCTATAGCAACTGCCCTCACACCATCTCACCATCTTGTCTAGTTTTGGGCATCCTAATAATAATAATAATGGTTTCAAATTTTATCACAAGGGCAGCTATTTTTGGAGAGGGGATAAGTCAATTACATTGACCCCAGTGTTCCACTGGTACTTGATCTATCAACTCCCAAAAGGATGAAAGGCAAAGTCAACCTCGGAATTTGAACTCAGAATGTAGTAATGGGTGAAATGCTTAGTGGTGTAAGCATTTCGTCCAGTGTGCTAACGATTCTTTTCTGTTATAGGCACAAGGCCTGAAATTTTGGAGGAGGGGCCTCATCTATTACATTGATCTCAGTACTCAACTGGTACTTATTTCAATGACCCCCCCCCCCATCCTACCCCAAAAAGATGAGAGAAAAAGTCAACTTCTGCAGAATTTGAACTCAGAATGTAAAGCCAAGAAAAATGCCACCTATTATGTTGTCCAACATGCTGACAATTCAGTCAGTTTGCCACCTTAACACTAGGAAAAGGGTAAAGAACCCACTTCAGTTAAGAATGACGTGATATTGCACCTAGAAAGTTATCTTCCGAGGTACAAGTCCAGGCAAGGTTGTTAATGGAATCGTTAGCACACTGGTAATTATTTTATTGACATCCGAAAGAATGAAAGGCGAAGACAAACTCAGAATGTTAAGATTGATGAAATGCCACTAAGCTAGTGTGCTAATGATTCTGCCATCTAGCTGCCTTAATAATAATAATAATAATGATTTCAAAGTTTGGCATAAGGTCAGAAATTTCGGAGGTGGGTGTAAATTGATTACATTGACTTTATCAACCCTGAAAGAATGAAAGGCAAAGTCAAAACCATGGCTGAATTTGAACTCAGAACATAAAGACAAGAGATGCCACTAAGCATTTTGTCTGATGTGCTAGCAATTCTGACATCTTGCTGCTTTTGTTGTTGTAGTAGTAGTAGTAGTAGTAGTAGTAGTAGTAATCATTTAACATGCTTATGAAAAATCTCCACTAAGCTTTGTGGGTAGGTTGCAGTACATCTCCATCATCTATTTCTCATTCTCTCTGACTCTGTCTGACTCACTATCTTTCTCTCTAACTCTATCGCTCCTTCCTCTCCTCTTTTCTGCTGGAGTAGCCAAGTATCTCCTCTATATTAAGACACCTGTCTCTATCCCTCTATTATACTTAAACCTTTCGACTGACACAAAGCTACTTCCCTCAATACCACTCCTTCTCTTAGCTGAGATGTCTTTGTCTTGCAAGTTACTTGATGACCCTACTGGTGCTGGTACCATGTAAAAAGCACCAGTGGTGCCACAGTACACTCTGCAAAGTGGCTGCTGTTAGGAAGGGTATCCAGTTGTAGAAACCATACCAAAGTAGACAATGGATCTTGGAGCGCTCTCTAACTTGCCAGCTCCTGTCAAACTATCCAATCCAAGCCATCATTGAAAATGGATGTTAAATGATGATGATGATGATCATCATCACCATTATTATCATCGCTACCAGCATTTTCAACTGCTGCTGCTGCTGCTGCTGCTGCCGCTGCTGCCGCTGCCGCTGCCGCCGCCGCCGCCGCCGCTACTACTGCCGCCACCGCCACTGCTGCCACTGCCGCCGCCACCACCACCACCACCACCACCACTACATCTTCTTAAGCAGCAAGGGGAGCTTTCACATATGTTGTGCAACTGCTGGGTTTTGCATCCCTACCTTCCTTAGCATGCATCTTTTTGTGTCTGATGTGCATCACATTGTGTGACAGTTTATTAAGCGTATATATAAGAGGGTGAGGTAGTGAGGGTCGGAGCAAGCTCTTCACAAACTTATTCCTCTTTGGAACAGATTCTGTGTAAATAAAGTCAGGTGCAAGTACAACAGGTAAAGGATGTTGCTGGATGTTCATAGTCTGGGTTACACACCTGTATGACTGTTATTGAAGGCTCACATGTTATTCACAATGGGAGAGTCGATCCTAATGATATATATGTATGTATCAGGCGTGGCTGTGGGGTAAGAAACTTGCTTCCCAACAACATGGTTTTGGGTTTAGTCCCACTGCATGACACCTTAGGCAAGTGTCTTCTACTGTAGCCTCAAGCTGACCAGAACATTGTGAGTGGATTTAGAAGACGGAAACTGAAAGAAGCTCATTGTGTGTGTGTGTGTGTGTGTGTATGTATGTATGTATATATATATTTATGTGTGTATCTTTGTGTCTATGTTTGTCCTCCTGCTATTGCTTGACAACCGATGATGGTGTGTTTACATCCTTGTAACTAAAAAACCTTTTAAGGCAGTGCTTCAGCATGACCACAGTCAAATGACTGAAACAAGTAAAAGAATAAAATAATGTATATATATGTATGTATGCATGCATACATATATCTATATCCATATATATATATATATAATATATATATATATAATATATATATATATATTATATATATATATATAGTGTGCAAGGTAGACTGTATGATGCCTGTGTGCAAACAGCAAGCTACATGCCAGTGAAACATAGGCTGTGACTGCTAAGGACATGTGTAGGCTTGAAAGAAATGAAGCTTGTATGCTCTGCTGGAAATGTCATGTCAGTGTGCATACATAACAGAGAGTAAGTGCCCTGAAAGGGAAGTTGGACATAAGAAGCATCAGATGTGGTGTGCCAGAGAGATTACTGCATTAATATGGTCATGTGTTGCATATGGATGAGGACATCTGTGTGAAGAAGTGTCACACCCTAACAGTGGAGGGAACCTGTGGAAGAGGTAAACCTAAGAAGACATGGGATGAAGTGATGAAGCACAACTTTTGAATGTTGGGACTCACAGAGGCAATGACAAGGGACCAAGACCTTTGGAGATAGGCTGTGCTTGAGAAGACCATCAAGCCAAGTGAGATCATAGCCGTGGTTAATGCCAGTGTCGCATAATTGGCCTGTTTAAAAGTACCCCTTCAATCATATGTTTGAAAAGACCTGTTGAGCCAAGTGAAATCATAGTTGTGGTTGATGCCAGTACCGGCTGACTGGCACTTGTGCTGGTGTAAAAAGCACCATTCGAGCATTGCTCTGCCTGACTGGTTCCTGTGCTGGTGGTATGTAAAAAGCACTATTTGAGCATGGCTGATACCAGTGCTGCCTGACTGGTACCCATGCAGTGTGGTTGATGCCAGTTCCACCTGACTGGCTCCTGTGCTGGTGGTATGTAAAAAGCACTATTTGAGCATGGCTGATACCAGTGCTGCCTGACTGGTACCCATGCAGTGTGGTTGATGCCAGTTCCACCTGACTGGCTCCCGTGCTGGTGTGAATGTAAAAACATCCACTACCCTCTCTGAGTGGTTGGCGTTAGGAAAGGCATCCAGCTGTAGAAACCTTGCCAGATCAGATTGGAACATGGTGCATCCTCCTGGCTTGTCACTCCAACCCAATGCCATCCAACTGTCCAATCCATGCCTGAAACTTGATATGCCAATTGAATGCCAGCTAGCTGTATGTGATTGGTTGGAGATTTGGACAGTACTCGCGTGTATGTGCGCACGCACGCAGCTGTGTATGCATGCACTAGTACTATGACCCGGCGTTGCTGGGTCATAGTGCTAGTATTCTTTATTTCAAATCACTACAGTTGTTTCCACTTACACCCATCATGCATTAGTGCAATGATATAATTACTATATTGTGTAATCAATATCATCTATCAAAGGTTTTGCAGATAACTGAGGACAAGCTTTGCATAACATACTACAAGATTTTTATCGAAATTGTATTCACACACGCATGCTGCATGCACACACATACACACAAACAGGTGTGAGAGAGAGTGTGTGTGTGTGCATGTGTTTTTGTGTGTAACCTTGTCTTGATATCACGTGATCACTGTCATACAGGTGATATTGTTTCTTTCCACTCCTCAGTGGGAAACATGTCTGGTCATTGAAAAATATTATCTTGCTTGGAAGCAGTTGAGAGTTGGCAACAGGAAGGACATCAAGTTGTAGAAAATCTACCTCAACAAATTCTATCTGACCCATGCAAGAATAGAGATACAGACATTGAAACAATGATGTTGATGAATACAGTGTGGTTCGTAGTATCTATCGACATGGATACTACGAACCACACTGTTATCATCCCTGGAATACAAACTATGTTTCCTAAGAAACATGATTTGTGGAAATGCACATAGTGATGCATTAAAATATTTATAAATTCCATTCATGGATTATTATTATCATTACTATATTTATCCTCTCCCAAACAGTTGAAGGTATCAGGGGAAGAGGTAGACCCAGGAAGACATGACCTCAGAGCGTTGGGCCTCACTGAGGCAATGGCGAAGGACCGAGATCTCTGGAGATATGCTGTGACTGCAAAGACCCGGGCTGCTTCCTGCACCAGTTCCACATAGCCCCTGCCCATTCAAAGTACCCTGGATTCCAGAACATCCCACTGTGCTTGAGGAGACCTGTTGAGTCAAGTACATGAACATGAACATCGAAATAATTATCAATAGAAATAGTAGTTGTGATACCTGTGCCGGTGGCACATAAAAAGCACCATCCGAACGTGGCCATTGCCAGCGCCGCCTCGACTGGCTTCTGTGCCGGTAGCACATAAAAAGCACCATCCGAACGTGGCCATTGCCAGCGCCGCCTCGACTGGCTTCTGTGCCGGTAGCACATAAAAAGCACCATCCGAACGTGGCCGATGCCAGCGCTGCCTCGACTGACTCCAGTGCCAGTGGCACATAAAAAGTACCATCCGAACATGGCCTTTGCCAGCGCTGCCTTGGCTGGCTTCCGTGCCGGTGGCACGTTAAAAGCTCCAACCGATCGTGGCCGATGCCGGACCCCCCTGTCACCTGTGCAGGTGGCACGTAAAAAGCACCCACTACACTTGCGGAGTGGTTGGCGTTAGGAAGGGCATCCAGCTGTAGAAACTCTGCCAGATCAGACTGGAGCCTGGTGCAGCCCCTGGCTTCCCAGACCCCAGTTGAACCGTCCAACCCATGCTAGCGCGGAAAACAGATGTTAAACGATGATGATGATGATGATCCTACATTATATCAGCACGGCTTGGTACAACCCTATAAAACTGCTATAGCCAGTTGGTATCATTATTCCTGTAGCTATCATAATAAAATATGGGCTTTTATATGTATATTCAAAAACATTTCCTGTAAATGAACTTATATATTTATGTATATAGATATAATATGTTGGCACCCAAGGTTTTCTACTTGCAGAAAAGCTTGAAAAAAATCTATTGCAGTCATTCAACCAATAATATTTGGTTGTCAGATTTTGTCAGCTGATTGAATGAGTCAAGATTTTTTTCTGTTAGTAAGAAACCTCAGGTACCAATATGTCATCCTAACAGTATCTTACTTAATAAATTATTTAACTCTATTCTCTGTTATTGGAATATCTTTCTTCTATTTGTTACCACTAATGTGTGTGTGTGTATACATATATATATACACACATACACATATATACACACAAAGTGTGGGGATAAATAAAAGGAATATATAGTAGCAAAAATAAATATGTAGTTTGAAAGAAAAATGAATAAATATTGTATGAAACAGAAAGATATGAATAAAAGGAGAAAACATGAAAAACTAAAAATTGTGAATATTATTGTTTGATTTTGTTTTTTTTTGCATTTGTCCTCAAGTTTGAGTGAAGTGAGAAATGATAAAATTTGAAAAAATAAATGTTAGTGAAAGAGTAAATAAATTAAGAGAAATAATTTAAATAAAGAAAATAAATATAAAGTTTGAAATGCATTAAATATTGAAAATAAAATACACAAAATGCAAACATTTTTATTTCATTTTATTTTATTTTATTTTGAATTATTTTATTACAAAAGAAGTGAGAAGACAGGGCAGGCTAAATGTATGTTTGTGTGGCAATGGTTGAGAGATAGAGAGAGAGCAAACAAGAGTGGGGGGGGGAGAGAATGAGAGAAAGAGAGAGGGAGAGTTTTGTGTGAGTATTCCAAGATGAGGGGAATGAGAAATTTTGGGAGAAAAACAAATTTGGAAAAAAATATAAAAGGTGAAAATAAGAGAGGTTAAGAGAATACAATGTTTTAATGACATGTATATATATATATATATATGTGTGTGTGTGTGTGTGTATATATATATATATATATATATATATATATGTGTGTGTGTGTGTGTGTATATATATATATATATATATATATATGAAGGGAAATTGTATTAGGAAAGACAGATAGAGAAATAGGTATGATGGGAAAATGTGTGGGAATATATATTTTTACCCTTATGTATCCTGTCCCTTAATTTCCTATTTTCTTCTCTTTCACCTGTTTTCATTTTAAAAGGATAGCAGATGAAAGAGAAAGAGAGAGATGAAGGAGACTCTGTACAAAGAGAAAATGGAAAGAATTTGGGGAAGAGACACATAGAAACAATAAAGAGGGAATAGGAGAGAAAGTATGTAGATGAGAAATATAGAAATGAGAAGGAGAGAGAGAGAGAGAAGTAAGAGCAAAGTAAGAAGAAATTAGAGAGAAAGAACAGTGAGTAAAAGTTGGAGAAAGGTGTTGGAAGAATAAGAGAGAGAGAGAGAAAGAGAGAGAGAGAGAGTGAGTAAGGGTGTTAGTGAAGAGGAAGAATGAAGAGTTGATTGGGTAGTTAAGAGAGAAAAGGGAGAGCCTTAAGGTGACGGAAGAGTAAAAGATATAGGTAACTGGGGAGATAGGAGCATATAAAACAGAGAGATGAGAGAATAAGAGAGAAATAAAGGAGGAGGGAATATGTGGAGGCTTATGAATGATAAAGAGAGTAAGGGAGGGTGGAAAGATGTGAGCTTGAGGGAGAAGGGGAGGAGGAGAGTGTTGCATTTGAATTACAGGTCGATCAGGAACAATATGAAGAGGAGCAGGCTGAAGAAGATGGATAGATAGATAGATAGATAGATAGATAGAGAGAGAGAGTGGGGAGAGAGTATATCAAGCTGAGAAGTGGTGTTAATATGGTAGTGATGGGAGTGGGTTTTTTTTTTTCTCATGAAAAAAACTTTCTTCTTTTGGTTATCTTATTTGTTTTGGTGTTTTTGTTGTATTCCTTCTTCAGAAATATATTTTATAGCAGCTGTGAGAATACAGTTGGAATGTGTGTGTGAATGGTTAAGAAGTTTGTTTTGTAATAAAGAGGTCTCAAGTTCAATCTCACTACATGGCATCTTGACAAAAGGTCTTTTGTCTTGCTTCAGGTTGACCCACATTTTGAGAAGCAGAAGACCATTCTACATTCATACACACACACACATATATCATCATCATTTAATGTTTGCCTTCCAAGATGGCATGGGTTGGTCAGATTTCCAATCTTGTGTGAAAGCATATAGGGCCATCTATAAATATTGATTTCAAATTTTGGCATCAGGCTAGCAATTTCGAGGGAGGGGTAAGTTGACTACATTGATCCCAGTACTCAGCTGATTCTTATTTTATCAACCCCAAAAGGATGAAAGGCAAAGTTGGCCTCAGTGAAATTTGAATTCGGAATGTTAAAACATGAAATACTGCTCAGCATTTTGCCCAGTGTTCTAACAATTCTGCCAGCTTGCCACCTTAGGGCCATCTATAAATATTGCCTTGCTTGGAAACAAGTGAGCTTTGGCAACAGGAAGTGCATCTTGTCATAGAAAACGTGTTTTAATGAATTTTGTCTGGCCCATGCAAGTATGGAAAAGTACATTACAATGATGATGATGTGTATGTGTGTGTGTGTATGTGCTTCATGCCTTGTCTCACCCTATTATTGCCATCTGCTAGCCCCCCCCCCGACCTGAGTGTTCCACCCACATGTAACAAGAAAACTTCTCCCTCACCTTACCCCAACAAACCAATGTACATCTCTTTCTTGCATTTCCTCCTTCATTCACTATGCCTAGCTCTCACTCCCTAATCCTGTCCTCACACCCCTGTTCCTCTATATCATTGCTATCTGGTACCCCTCCAACTCTGTATATCCAGGTCTTTTGCCACTTACTCTTTAATCACACTCCCTTCACAGTATCTTGTCACTTATATTATGGCATTTGAACCCCAGGTGTATGCCCTGACACTTGCCACTATCTATCTATATCCCTTTCTTCCTTTACTCAACCATCTCTTTTATACTCTGATCCCTATTCCTTGTGAGCATGCCCAGCATTTTGCCACCATCACACACACACACAAAGGCATATATGTATGGCATTAGGAAGGGCATCCAGCTGTAGAAACATTGCCAGATCAGATTGGAGCCTGGTGCAGCTGCTGGCTTTCCAGACCTCATTCAAACTGTCCAACCCATGCCAGCATGGAAAACGGATGTATTTGTGTTGCAGGTTTTTGTTGTTGTTGCTGCTTTCCGGTTTTTTTTTCTCAAAAAATCCATGAGACCACATCTTATAATTTTATAATATGTAAATCAATTGGAAAATTAATTTTGCATTACGAAGTTTTGCATTACGTTAAGGTTTTCAGGATATATATCACTTCCATAATGCAAAGGATATTTTAATTTATGTGTGTGTGTGTGTGTCTGAATGTTTGTGTATTTCTGCATGGATGTGTGTATGTACATATAACTGTATGTAAATATATGTCTACATATATGTGTGCATGTATACACACACACACACACACACACATACACATACATACATGTATGTACATAGTATTCCAGAGGGTGACAAGTTAAAAAAGAAGCTATGTCTGCCCACAATTTATATATATATATATATATATATATTTATATGCAGACATACATTCATACTTACCAGTGTGTGTGTCTGTTTGTATATATGCTTAGCATTGATTTCTATTTGGCTATGCACCCAGACAGATATGGGTATGTGTAAATACTTGCTACTATGTGCATATATATATACATAATTCTTATATATGTGTATGCCTATATATATGCACATACATGAACTTTTTATCAGTTGGTGATCTCAGTGTAAAGGTTACAGTGTGCAATTGTAAGCTTCCTTATACATACATATATTCATAGCTGTACTGCTAATATATATATCTATGCACTTCATTGAATGCATAAGTTTCTCTCCTTCAAGATTCTTGAGATTTGAGGTTTTGCAATAGATTAGAAAACAGCAGCTTGTTGTCTGATATATTGACTGTTGCTGCATTATATAGTGCATTGCTAATGCACTCAATTTGCGCTCTTTGTCATTTGGTGCATTTTCTTGTCTTTTACAACTGCTGCTACATTTTATTGTTCAGTTTTCTGTCTTTTTAATTTTTATTTTGTGTATAGCACATGTACATCTTGCTGTCATTGTTATCTTTCTTTACTCAACTTATATGCCTGCTTTATGTCCCTTCTTTTAACCTTTTCCAATGGGATGTGGTGCACCTAAGCTCATGCATACAATAAACTCACCATCATCATTATTGTTGATGTTATTATTATTATTATTATTATTATTATTATTATTAAGATGGTGTGTTGGCAGAATTTTTGTGCATCAGGCAAAATGCTTGGCAGTATTTTGTCCATCTTTATGTTCTGAGTTCAAATTCCACTGAGGTCAACTTTACATTTCATCCTTTTAGGGTCGATAAATTAAGTGCCAGTGAAACACTGGGAGCAATGTAATCAACTTGCCCCGTCCCCAAAATGTCAGAATTATTAATGCACTGGACAAACTGCTGAGTGGCATTTCGTCTATCATTATGTTCTGAGTTCAAATTCTATCAAGGTGGACTTTGCTATTTATTCTTTCAGGCTCAATAAAATAAGCACCAGTTGAACACTGTGGTCAATGTAATCGACTTACCCCCTCCCCCTTAGTTGCTGGATTTGTGCCAATATTTGAAATTATTATTATTTTTATTTCAGTTCAAATTCTGTCATGGTTAACTTTGCCTTTCATCCTTTCAGGGGTTGATAAAATAAGGACCAGTTAAGCACTGGGGTTGACGTAATCAACTTACCCACTCCTCTGAAAATGATGGCCTTGTGCCAAAATTTGAAGCCATCATCATCATCATCATCATTATTATTATTAGGTGGTAGCTAGCAGAATTGTTAGCATGCCGGGCAAAATGTTTAGCCATCACTGCAGCTGCTGCCTCTGTCTCTGGTTTGAGGATAACTTTCTCCCTCCTGAGTTCAAACCTACTGTAGCTGTTCCATAGTTGATTTCCGCAAACATCACCACCACCACAATCCTCTGACCTGTTGGATTTTGTCAAACCATCTAATCCATGCCAATATGGGAAACGAATGTTAAAAATGATGATGATGGTATATTGGTTTCTTTGGCAAGTGTCTTCTACTATAGCTTGGGCTAACCAGTGAATTGAGTAGATGAAATCTATAAAGAACCCTGTCACACACACACACACAAATACACACATTGAACCCATTGAGCTGTTTGTGTCTGAAGGAGTAGGGGTATTATTACTTTGCTCGGAAAGAAGTGAGGGTTGGTAACAAGAAGAGCATCCAGATGTAGAAAATCTGTCTCAACGAATTCTGTCCGACCCTTGCAAGTACGGAAAAGTGGATGTTAGAATGATGATAATGATGATGATGATTGTGATGCAATCAAAGCTCCTTCCAACCCAATGCCATGTTTCCAAAATGGAATATAAATCATTGAAAAACTTTTTCACTTCCTGATTAGTGTTTTGTCTTTTCAATTAATTTTTAATTCAACATCTTACATTTTTTTTTTTGTTTAGATTTTAAATTTTTAATTAAAAATAAAAATATAAACACTAACCTGTTCTTTTGTTCATATCCCAACCCCTTCCTCTCCCCTCCATTCTGCCTTTTCCATTTTTCATTAGTTCTCTTTCTTTTTTTGCTTCCTCTTCTTCTCAGGTCTTCTTAGTTATTCATTCTTCCCTATTTTTTTCTCTTTCCTTTCATCAC
This sequence comes from Octopus sinensis, assembly GCF_006345805.1. Classification (NCBI taxonomy): domain Eukaryota; kingdom Metazoa; phylum Mollusca; class Cephalopoda; order Octopoda; family Octopodidae; genus Octopus; species Octopus sinensis. The sequence continues at coordinate 144,168,122 of NC_042998.1, read as the reverse complement.
TCTCTCTCTCTCTCTCACTTCTATTGCTTTACTTGTTTTCCATTCTCTAAATTCTTTTTTCTTGTTTTACGCTTACCTTTTTGTGATCTTTCCTGCTTTTATTCTTTTCATATTTTCCACTCATCTTCATTGTTTTGTTCTTCCACCTCTACACTTTACATTTCCATCATTACAGTCAGTTCTACCCATTAGTTAACATTCATTTCTTTATCTCTTTTTAATTCAATTTCATCATGTTCTTTATTTTACTATTTTTATTCTATATAACTAACACAAATACACATATTCTATCAATGGCAGTAAGGTCATAAGCTCCAGTTCCCATACACAAAGTATAGTCTAAGTAAGGATGTCTGAAACCAAGTTCCATAGAGCCCATGAGATCCATGAAAAAACTCTGGGGTTCATCAGAAAAGGGTAAAAGAAGGGACAGAAAGTAGGTATATAAGTTAAGTAAAGAAAGTAGCAATGAAAGCTAGAAGTACATGCAGTATACGCAGAATAAAACATAAAAAAAGGGAAGAGTGGCCTATAAAAGAGCCATAAAGAGGAAAGGTTGCATAGGTACATCAGGGGTAATATTGATTTCAGATTTTGGCATAAGGCCACCAATTTCAGGGGAAGGGCCAAGTCAATTAAACTGAGTCCAGTGCTCAACTGGTACTTATTTTAATGACCTCAGCAGAATTTGAACTCAGAACATAAAGACAGAAAAAATGTCACAAAGCATTTTGCCTGGCATGCTAACGATTCTGCCAAGTAAATTTTGAAAAACATGTGGGTCTGTCTGTGTTGTTTTTGATATTTAGCTGCAGAGCCGCCTGGATAGAACAAATTTATAATCAAATGCATTTCAGTTGTGGCCATCCTGTTTAATTTTTTTGGCAAGATGTGGACCACCTTATCCAATTTGTCCTTCTTTGTTTCAGAAAGAGGGAGATTCAACTTTATTTTTAGCAAGTTAAAAACCACATTGAAGATTCCCCATTGGTTTGTTTGTCTGTGTTTGTTTAGCCTTCTCTCATGTGTTTGTGTGTGTGAGTGTGTGTGTGTGCATGTTCTTTTGTTTGTGGTTGTGAATGTGTGTTTGCTTTTGCATTTTTTTGTATGTATGAGTGTGTATGTACCTTTATGCATATGTTCTTTTATGATTGTGTCTGTTCTTGCATTTGTGTGTGTTTATTTGGGTGTCCTTTGTTTGTGTATAGGTGTTTGTGTACATTTGTGTATATTCATGTACATGTGTGTTTGTGTATATTCTTATGTGTGTGTGTGTGTGTGTGTGTTATTTTCTTTACTGCTCTCTGACCTGTTCTCAACAGTGGTATGATTATTATCCCCTTTGGAAACTGATGACCAACAGGAAATCCACAGACAGTTTCATCGATTCCTTTGCTCTTTAAAAACTGAACTTATTGATAACTTCCTCATAGTTTCTTTGGTGCAAGCATCTTGTTTTTCTTCTCGTTTATTGATAAAAAAAGGCCATTCCAAAAATACAACCATATTCAGGAGGGAGAGGAGTGTTCTTTCATAAAATGGAAAATTATATGTTGGTGGCACAAAATGTTTACATGTGTCTGTTGTAACTGTTTTTGATATCGGTTATTGATAAAAAGATGACATTCACAAATTATTGATTGATTTCTAATTTAAGCATGAGTTCACAGATTACTAGATAAGTAGTGTAGTCAGTTGAAAAGACCACAATGTATTACTTGTATTAGGGTTGGTCCCAGGATATTCACCAACCTAATCCAGTTCTACAATGTGGACCCTCTTCTTCCAACCCTACAGTGTATTAATACATTATCTTCCCTACATTGCACAACCCCTTCTCTAACCCTACAATATGCACCCCTTTCTCTCAGCTCTATAAATTGTGCACTCCCTTTTTTCACCCCTACAATGTGCACTTCCTTCTCTACATCATACAGTGTGGGCCCTTTTTTCCTAGCCCTGCATTGTATACCTTCTCCAAATCATACAATGTACATTACCTTCTCATAGCCCTACACTGCACAACTCCTTCTCTCAGCTCTATAACATGCACCCTCTTCTTTCATTCTTACATTGTGCACTTCCTCCTTCCACCCCTACAATTTGCACTTCCTTCTCTAAGTCCTTTTTCTAGCCCTGCAATGTATACCTTCTCTAAGTCATACAATGTGGACCCACTTCTAGCCCTACACTGTGCACCCACTTCTCCCAGCCATACATTGTGTATCTCTGTCATCAGTTTATTCTCCAAATTTCTCCAGCCATCTCCTTCCTTGCACCAATTGAAAAATATAGTTGTAAAAATTATGATTAACTTTCTAACAACAAATCTATAGTATTATTGTCATGTGTATCATCAAGTAAATGTATTGTTTGGTAAAATGTAAAATGATATTCAATTATTTGATAAGTCATAAACACCACACACAATCTCTTCTTGTCTTCTTCACTGCACTCCAGCCTTGTCCATCTTCTGTTCTGGGAAGGATTTACCCTGCTCTGTTAATTACTGAGGTTTTGTTCTTTTAGTTGGATTAAGAAATTTAAAGTTGTTCAGAATTTGTGTGACAACCCACTCCCAATTTTAGCTCCCCAGACAATCACCTAGTTATCTAGTCTGTAGCACCAACCTTGACTAGTATTTATATTTTATCAGTTCATCATCGATCCAAATATACATATGTGACAAGCCTCTTTCAGTTTTCATCTACCAGATCCACTACTATAACTTCAGGCTTTGGTTAGCCTGGGATTATAGTAGAAAACATTTAACCAAGATGTCACTTAGTGAGACAACCCATACATATTCTCCATCCGTTATTCCTAAAAGGGTCATGAGCATAGGGTCCTCAGGCCCCTCCTCCATAGAGTTCTGTCAGAAGCAACTGTCATTACACTTTCCTGGCTGTATTCTCAAGCATAACCAACAGAGACTGTGGATATTATCCAACCACCTTGTTTTTGGTCTAGCCCTAGGTCTCATGCTGGTTGGTTTGGCTTGAAGAATCCATCTTGTGATTTTTTCTTATCACATTCTAATTACATGTCAATAGTACTGGAACTGTTATCTCTCAGTGCAAAGAAATAGCAGCTTGACCTGAAGAGACTCACAGATCTCCAAGCTAAACATCCTATTGGGTAACATTACTCCAGAGATTCTTTGTGGGTGGTGAACCCCATTTTGGTTGCTTGTATTTTGGGGCAAATTCAACCACAACAGGGTTTGAATGTAAACAAAACAGAACTAAACAACACAAGGTATGTAGAAAAGCACTCTGCCATTTCTCCCACCTTCTCTACACCATCTTGAAGTTTTCATATGTTTACATATGGGTTTAATTTATTATTATGATAGATCTTCCCCTCTCTCTCACTTTTCATGTTCCATGCCTACAGGCTTTGATGCTCATGGACATCATCACCATCATCATTTAATGTTCACTTTTCATGCATGATAGAATCTAGAGGCAGATTTTCTATGACTAGATACCCTTCCTGTCACCAACTCTTACCTGTTTCCCAGCAAGTTAATATTTCCCCATGGCTGAACTTGCTTCTGCAGAATACTGGAAGTGAATGACATTCATTTATAACATCATGGAAGCACTCCGTCGGTTACGACGATGAGGGTTCCGGTTGATCCGAATCAACGGAACAGCCTGCTTGTGAAATTAACGTGTAAGTGGCTGAGCACTCCACAGACATGTGCACCCTTAACGTAGTTCTTGGGGATATTCAGCGTGACACAGTGAGTGACAAGGCCAGCCCCTTGAAATACAGGTACAACAGAAACAGGAAGTAAAAGTGAGAGAAAGTTGTGGTGAAAGAATACAGCAGGGATCACCACCATCCCCTGCCGGAGCCTCGTGGAGCTTTTAGGTGTTTTCGCTCAATAAACACTCACAATGCCTGGTCTGGGAATCGAAACTGCGATCCTATGACCGCGAGTCCGCTGCCCTAACCACTGGGCCATTGCGCCTCCACTCATTTATAACAATCACTTGATGTCAAGATAAGGAGACATAAACATACACACACACTCACACACATGCTCACACACACATACGCCTCTCTCTCTCTCTCTCTCTCTCTCTCTATATATATATATATATTTATTTAGGGATACATATATACATATGTCACAAGCTTCTTTCAGTTTCCATCTACCAGATCCATTACTATAACCCCAGGCTGACCAAAGCCTGGGGTTATAGTAGAAAACACTTACCCAAGATGTCACTTAGTGGTATTGAACCCATAACCATGTGGTTGGGAAGTAAACTTCTTAACCACTTAGTCACATCTGCACCGCCATGCCAAAATCCAAAGATTCAATAATTTCTCTTGGGAAACACACAGCCGTGTTTTCCCATTGCCTTCTTATTTATTTACAGTTAAGTCTGCTTTACTCCTACTCTCCATTATTTATCCTTCAAGCAGGGGATATAAACCCTTAGAAGGACACATGTCACAGAAGGGCATGCTCACACATCAGTGGCCCTCCTCTGAGTTCTGTATGCTTTTGCTACAGGACCATCAACTATTTGACTCCTAAATATAGCCCTTGACAAGTACTACCACCTTGGGCCAGTGTGGACTTGTGAGTAATTGACTGAGGAATGTTCCCCTTCTCCTCTAAACTCTTGATATCCCAAACTGGTACTTCACCATTGGATGTAGTTTAATGTTCTGCTCAGGACTACCTGATAAACCAGCTTACCTTTTTGACAAAGGAATTTTTCAGAATGAAACCATATTAACTAACCCCCACTCCAACCCAGTGATGACTCTCTCATTTTTTATGAGTGTGTGTGTGTGTCTGTTTGGAGCCTGAAAAGGCAGTTCTACGGCATGTTCTCAGAGACAGTGATGAAATTTTTATCACACCCATGTACACACACACACACATACGCAAGCATAATGTAATGAAACACAGATGTAAAATCCTACTTGTAAACTTGATGATCTGCATAAATGTATACAAGTATACAATGTAAAACACACACACACACACACATGCAGACACGCACACACAAATTCCCTCATGCATACACAGAACACTTAGTCTGGTGAATTTTTGCTAAATTGATCTTTGTTAAGCTCTTTCTCATTTGCACATGTCTACACACACACACACACATGTAGACACACATGCTACAAATACATACACATATGCACACAGTTGAATATATATAAAAAAAAAAAGCAAGCCCTCTCTGTACTCACTTCATCTCCTTTGCCCGCCTTTTTTCTCATTCCCCTTCCTTTTATGCTCTTTCCATCTCACACACATCTATCCACACACAGATCTGTACACATGTACACCTAGTTGAATATACAAAAAAAAGACCCCTTTGAACTTTCTTTGTCTCCTTTACCTCTTCCTTCTCTACCCTGTCTGTCTGTCTCACTCTGTTTGTCTGTTTCCCTCTCTCTCTCTCTCTCTCTCTCTGCCCCACCCTCCCATCCATCTATTCTCTCTAAGTAGTTTAGTTACCATTTTAGATGCCATTATCATAGAGGTTGTAACCAGTCCCAACATTCTAATTCCACCCTCCCAGATATTACTCTAATTTATCCACTCATCTTTGTGAATATAACTTTATATAATATAAGAAAAAAAAAAAGAGAAAAAAACCTAGTAAAAGTCTATTTCACTTTATCATTCATAATCATTGATTTGTGTGTATATATGCATGAGCATATGCATGAATGTATGTATGTAAGTTTGTATGTATATGTGTGTGAATATGTCTTGTGTAAATATGATGTATATATGTGTATGTAAGTATGTCTTGTGTATATATAATGTATATGTATCTGAGTATGTTTTGTGTATATTTGATGTATATGTATGTGTGTGTCTTGTGTATGTATGCATGAGTTTATGTATGTGTGTAAATGTCTTGTGTATATATATATATATATATATATATATATATAAAGTATATGTCTATATATGTGTGTTTTCTCCTCTTACTGTATTGTATTTTATTTATATATTATTGTATCTTCAACAGTGGTTTAGGTTCAAAAATAAATTCTATAAACTATTTCAGGTCTGATAGTATTGAATGCTTGGTAGTTGAATAACTGCCATATTCTTGTTGTTGTTGTTGCTGTTACTGTTGTTGTTGTTATTGTTATTGTTGGTGTTGCTCTTCTTAATATTATCATTGTCCTTATTGATCCTTGGTGAAAAGCAATCCCATCAGGGGGTGGATTTGCTTCACATCCCTTTGGAAATCAATAAAAGAAGTATCATCATTGTTATTAGCACTGTCTCCTCCTCCTCCTCCTCCTCCTCCTCATCATCATCATCACCATCATCATCATCATCATCATCATCATCATCACCACCACCACCACCACCATCATCATCAGCAGCAGCAGCAGCAGCAGTATCCTTACCAGCATCATCACCAAAATTTAAGATCTGTCTTCCATGTTGGCATGGATTAGATGGGTTGACAGGATTCAACTCACCAGTATCCTTACCAGCATCATCACCAAAATTTAAGATCTGTCTTCCATGTTGGCATGGATTAGATGGGTTGACAGGATTCAACTCACCAGAGGGCTGTGTCAAGCTCCAATGTTTACTTAGGCATGGTTTCTATGGTTGGATGCCCTTCCTAATGCTGGTCACTTTATAGAGTGTATGAAGTGCTTTTATCATGATGCCAGCATTAGTGAGGTGGCCAAGTAACTTGCTGGATGAAGGAAAAATCCTTTCCACTGATGATGTGGTAGTAGTGAGGGAGGTGGCTTTATGCCAGGTGTTTTTCAATCACATTTTTTTAATTCAGTCGACACCCCATTTTTGTATGTTTGCTTTTCATCCTTGTATTGTTCTCTGTGTCTTGGTCCCTTGTGACCAATAAAAGAAATCATCTTCATCATCGTGGAGTTATTTTATGCTACTTTAGTTAGCATGCTGGCTTAAGTCATTATTTCATTTACGCAAACAGATTAAACTGTTGGAGAAGAAAAAATTCCTAACACCGGGCTACAACAAGCAACCTTAGATGCCAAGAATCTTCCTAAGTATCTTAGCTGTCCCTAATACTGTTTTCAGCCTCTGTAATTCAATGGCTAGGTCCTGGGTCCTTGCTATTTTCTCTATACATCTCATATTGACTTTCTCATCATTTGGGACTGTAAAGTCAATTTCTTGCTAATTTCCATTCTCTTTGTCTACTACAACTAAATCAGGCCTTCAGGCTTTTATTATGCTGTCAGCCTGAATGTTAAAATCCCACACCATTTTATACTTCTTACTTTCTAGCATTAGGTTCATGTTCATACCACTTATTAGAATGGTCAGATCCTAGCTTTCTACATAACTCCCTTGGTTGTCATATCTTTTCTTATTTTCCTTCAGTTCCAGCTAATTATATGAGTACTGTTTTCTTCCTTTGATTTACATAACCTACATTGAGAATCTACCTGATTTTTTACTATCTTGGCTTTTATCCTGTTAGTCCTCAATGCCTGATCTGCTGCTGCTACTAACAAACTTTTTATTGCCCTTTTCAGTTTTCCTGTCTGCAACTACAGCCATGTCTTGCTATTACTATTTTCTGTGACTATCTTTGAAAATCTACATGCAAAGCCTTCTCTCTCCAGTCAGATAATCTTGCTTCTTTTTGCTTGTTTTTAACTACATTTGGCTTTTTGATTTCCATATCTCCTATTGTTACACTAGCAGCTGTTAATAAACTTTTCTCATTATATAGGAAGCTGTATCTACTCTATTTAGCTAATTTCTACCACCTTCCTTTCTAGATAAATACAATATTGCTACTCCTGCACTAAGATGCTCCCTTCATATGGAATTCCTTCCTAGTTCTTCTGTCTAGATTTCTAGAAGTAAATTCTAACTGTCAAGATGCTCATAAATTTCTGAGAGCATCACTATTAACAGTTTCTACACTAATAGTAAGCAAGTGATTGGTCTATAATTACTAGCTATATTGCCTTTGCTTTTGTCTTTCATGAGGAGTACTGTTCTCCCTCTGGTTATCCCATTAGGTATGATTCCTCCATTTGGGCAACTCTGAAGCTGTTCTCTCAGTTTCCCATGTAAGTTTCTAAAATTTTAAACCAATACCCTTGAACTAAATCTGGACTTGGGCCCTTCTCATTAGGCATTCTTCTTAACAGTTTACTTGTTAATGCACTAGTTTTAGATCTAGCTTTTTCTCACTAGCTTCTACTTCTCCACTTTCTTTAACCATACTGCATCCTATTTATGATTATCTGGCTTATCTCAAATATCACCCCAGTTCTGCATTAGGTTTCTCATTTTCAGTAGTTTCT
>NC_042998.1:144144800-144154800 GCF_006345805.1 Octopus sinensis | reverse complement strand
TCATTATATATACACTGCTGTGATGATACATCGAACTTAAACTATAATAATAAAGAAAATTGTGTTTCAAAGTAGAAACAGTTAGTATATGTCAGTGATGAGACATGGGTAATGAAACATACCTGTATTGTTATTGACTGTTTCTTGTGTCTCATCATCATCTTCTTCATTGTTTTAATGCCCTCTTTTCTATGCTTGCATGGGTCGGGTGGAGTTTATTGAAGTAGATTTTTTTACCATGGCTGGATGCTTTTTGCTGTTACCAACTTCCCACTGTTTCCAAATGAGGTAATGTTTCCCATGGTCAGATATGTTCTTCACAGTAAATTGGAAATGAATGACGCTGCTCGTATGACAGTGACTCTCATTTACACCTATCACATTATGTCAAGACAAGGGAACACAAATATACATACTCTCTGTCTCTCTCTCTCACACGCACACGCGCACGCACACACACGTGCACGCACGCACACACACACACACACACACACACACACACACAAAACAAGTTTCTTTAAGTTTCTGTTTACCAAATCTATTCACAAGGCTTTGGTCAGCCTTGGACTATAGTAAAAGACACTTGTCCAAGGTACTACTGAACCTGAAATCATGTGGTTGGGAAGCAACCTCATAGTCAGTCATGCCACATCTGTCTGACAATATTATTTCCTCCCTGTTGAAGGAAATATCAACAGGAAGAAATCCCAATATTGTGGGACTGCTTATAGTGAATCTCAACTTATGGAGAGATCCCCAGGACCATCCTCTATGGCACATGTAGAATGTAATGAAATGACAACAGACAGCCAGCCCATCTGGCAAAGTCCCCTAAAGTCAATTAAAATGTTATTTACAACAAACATTACTGTTGTCTACAACTGCTTGAAATGAGGTTGGTTGTATTTACTATGGGCTGTCTTCCTCAACCTTACTGCCATGATATGTGTGTGTGTGTGTGCATGTGTGTTTGTATGTTTAAAACCTACATTGGTCTACAGTTAAAATAGCATCAACATTTCCATCTCAGTCACTAATGGTGATGCCACCATTTTATGGTTGGACTGTCAAACAAATTACCCACTAGCTCTCTGCTTTCAAATTCCTCTTGCATAAAATAATCCCTTACTTGAAAAAAAGTTAAAGGTTGTTGATAGGAAGAGCATCCAACCATAAATATCCTACTTCAAACACCTCACATCTAAGCCGGGGGGAGGGGAATAGACATTAAAATAAGCTGACAAACAAATGAAACATAAACATGGATAGAACATATATAAAAGTAGATGTTATAATTGATTGTGAAAGGATGAGAATAAAGACAATGAAGGTGATGAAAATAATGATAATGGTAAAAGTTAAAACTGAAGAACTGTTGAAATTTATCAAGCCAATAATCAAGGTTTTCATGTGTTAAAAGCATAACACCAGAGATTTCTATAAGACTCATAGGAGTCCCTGACTCTTAATGGAAACATTTATTAAATTACATCTTTACACACACACACTTGCTTTATTCTGATTAACATAACACAATAGAAAAGATTTAATTTAGCATTTGGCTACCATCTTCCTACAGCTGTCTTTGTCCTCTCCTTCCCTTACTTTTTTCTCCCTATGAAAGTTACTTTTATTCTGCAATCAGCCACATGAAAAAATAAGGAACCATTTTCACTTCACTTGTGAAAAGAAAGATTTGATTCTACAGTTGAATAAAACTCCTCTAACTCCTGGCTTCTATTTTCAGAACCTTTCCTTACATACACACACACATACATACACACACACACACACATGCACGCACGCACACACACCAATTACAACTGCAATACACTAAAATTGGGTCAATACATTTGAGTAGGAATTTTTGGCACCACCACCACCACCACCAAAAAGGAAATCACAGTACAATAAAATTACTGGAATTTATGTCTATAGTCTGTGTTGCCATTGACTGCTCAAATAAACACAGTTATATGTAAGAATTCATATATGCTCTGGTTATATTGTTCATACAATTCTACATTAAATATATATACATTTATATATATATATATATAGTTAATCCAAACATGAACAAACAGAAAACACAATGCAAGGGCGTGGAACAAGTATAGTGTTATTGGATGCTAAGGAAAGGAAAGAAAGGAGGATTTAACGTTTCAAGCGGAGCTCTTCGTCAGAAACATAGAAAAAGGAAAGGTCTAAGGAAGGGAAGATAGAGAAAGAAAACTGCCAACGATACACACGTGGTCACATTAGGTACAGTGTGACTAAATGGTTAAGAAGTTACTCTGCAGTCAAAGGCCCTAGATTTGACTCCATTGTATGATATCTTGGGAAAATGTTATTTTGTATAGCTTTGGGCCAATCCATATCTTGTGAGTGAAATTAGGTAGATGGAAACTGTATAGGAGCCCTTGGGTGGATTGTACCTAGAATTCACATTCTACTTGAGAATTACATTAAGGGTACATATGTGTCTGGGGAATACTCAGTCACTTACATATCAATTCAGGGGCAGGTAATTCAGGCGATTGAAAACTGAATCCTCATCACAAAGATCCACCATCACCACAACTATCATCTTTACATTGAATATATATGGTACCGAGATGGCTGTGTGGTTAAGAAGTTTGCTTCACAAACGATGTGATTCCAGGTTCCATTCCTCTGTTTGGTACCTTGGGGTAATCTTCTGTTATGATCTCAGATTGTGCAATGCTTTGTGAATAAAATTTGATAGATGGAAACAAGGTTTACTATCAGCAGCATTTCAATGTCCAGTTTTTTATGCCTGCATAGATCAGATAACATTTATTGAAGCAGATGCTCTTTCTGTCCCCAACCCTCACCTGTTTTCAAGCAAGATAATATTTCTCCATGGCCAGACATGTTCTTGCAGGATACTGGAAATGAACAGCACTGCTTGTATGACTAACAATCATTTTGAAACTTTCACACAATGTCAAAACAAGGAGACACACACACACACACACGCACGCGCGCGCACAGACACATACACACACACTGAGTTTCTTTCAGTTTCTGTCTACAAATCCACTTATATGGTTTTAATCAACCCACGGCTATAGTAGGAGACATTTGTCCAAGCTGCCATACAGTTGGACCAAATTCAGGACCTTGTGGTTGGGAAGCAAACTCATTATACAACACAGCATGTCTGTACCAATTGCTTGTATAAATTAATAAAATTGATAAAAAGAATACAGTGAATTTGCTGTGGGAGGTGGAAAATCCAGTGTTCTGGATAGAGTCCTTCTTCATGAAAACATTGATGGGAGAGAAATTGAGAGACTGGATCCAGTGTATCATTTGGTTGGCAGGCCTTAATCTTCTTCTTGAGATAGCATTCACCCGGGGTGGGTTGAGCTGGCTTCATGCTCAATGCTGCATCTCTCACAAACGCCAACCAGGCCTGGTGATTTGAGGCTAACGACTGGGTGATCTCCAACCACACCTTATTCCAGTGGCGAATGTCACAGACATGGGAGCCTAGGTTGGGTTCCAGATCAGCCTTGACTGTCATCAGCCAGGTTTTTCGTTGTCCACCACATCGTTTTCACCAACCCTGAAGGGGAGCTGGGGCAATTGCTTCATAGATGAATTCTCCTGGTTAACAATGGAGGGTATGATCCAACCAATGCAGACGTCTTGTTAGGATGACTTGTCAGAGGGAGGTGATTTTGCACTGGTGTTGCACCGAATTGTTGGAGACAAAGTGATACCATTGGACACAAAGGATGCGGCATAGACAGAGGTGATCAAAGGACTCTAGTCACTTAATATACTAGGTTAGCCTTAATATACTAGGTTAGCAAGCCCCTTATGCTAATTAACCCATAGCTGGGACCTTAACAGGTGCTGCGACTCTGGATCGAAGTAGACCTGGGAACAATAGTGGCTAAGATATTGTTTCACAAAACCCTGGAATTCCCAAGTCAGGGACCCACTACCAGATGCAGTTTAAAGTCATGACCACAACAAAGTGCTTTTGGGAATAGCAGTGCTGCTGCAGTTGTTAAGAGAAGTATTGAAGTAGAGATATTGCAAGTAATGATTGTTGTCAATGTTGTTGCATCACAGGTCATCCTTGATTAAACAATGAATGACTGATTGAATATATCCAACCTTATTGTTGAGGTTTATGGAACCTCAGACCCAACCACCACTTTTCACCACACACACACACACACACACTGCAGTCTTGTGCTGCAGTCACAGACTCTTCCAGTAGACATTGACATCATCACCTCATTTTTGCCTTTGTCACTAGGTATCACTAAAGAGCTCATAGAAGGGAGGGAGACAAACACAATTTGATCATACGAAAACTCACTTTTTGCTTGATCATTTTCATGTCAAAATACATGTTTTCTGTGGACAGTTATATATCATTCAAAAGTTCTGGGTGTGGACTTTCTTCTCATATAATTTTGGTCAAAATCTGACTCTTACATATCATGCCTGGTTTCTCCAATCACTTTGGTATTCCCACTAATTCATAAAGTTTGTCCTGTTTTTGTTTTTTTATTGCTGAACTATAGCCCTCATTCTAATTTAATACGCTGGAGCACTATAACTTGATTTGTGTTAAAAATGATAGTCCTGAAGAGGACTGTTTTTGCTTTATTTTGATATAAAAATTGACGGGGGATGGTCAGATAATCATTATGAATTATAAGAGGGAAAATTTTATCATTAATTTTCACTTAGAAAAGAACATATTTCTTTCAAGATTTCTACCATAAGAAAGAAACATTTCTTGTGAATTTAATATGGCCATTACCAAATCAGGCAATGTGATGGCATAAAGTGCAACGTCAATAAAAAGGGTTGCTTGTGTAGGATTAATGTATACTAACACTACTTGTCAAACTGATGTATTCCTGTGTGGCAAGAACCGAAATGGAACATGAATTCAAGGCTTCAAATATTGAGTTTGCGCCAAAATTTCAAGGAATAGATGAACTAATTGCTAAGTAAACATATATTTCTATGAAAAATGCATTAATTTGAGCCACATAAGTTGTCTAGAATCCAAAATTATCACGAAATTGTTGTATTGAGGATATAGTTTATTCTCTCTCACTGTTTTAGCAACGTATGGAGAGCAAGGTTCAAATTTTACCACGCAGATAGCCTTGCATTTGTAAATTTCATTTTTCTTTGAAAAATATTGGTTAAATTTTGCCAATGAAAAATTATATTGTGCAAGGAATATTATTTTGTAGACTATTAAAGTCCAAAGTGATGGTGTGGTGGCTTTTGTTTTTTTCTCTGGATTTTGAAACCACCTTTATTCACCTTTCTGTAACTTGAGGATACAACCTGACACCTCAGTACCAGCTTCTCTCCTTTTTTAATCAAGGTAACCATGTATCTCCTTTACAGGAAGACATTTATTTCTGTCCCTCTATCATACTTCAAATTCTTGGCAATTGACATAAAAGCCACCTTACCTGAATACTCCTCCTCCACTCAGCTGAGAGGTTCTTGCCTTGTGAGTTACTTGGTGATCTCACTAGTTCTGGTGTCATATAAAAAACATTTAGTAAACTCTGTAAAGTGGTTGGTGTTAAGAATGGTATCCAGCTGGAGAAACTGGACATTAAATGCACATAAGGATGATAATTATGTATGTGTACAATCAGTTGAAGAAGAGAAAGAAGTGGTGATGTTCCTCATTGTCTGATTGTTTGACCTCATGGCAAAGGATGAAGAGAGGTGGTTGTATGTTGGACTGCAGATTCATCCTATCCATGTTGGTTTGGTAAAATAGACATGTTGATGGTGGTTGTAGTGATGATGATGATGATGATTGTTTCTAATTTAGATACAGGGCCAGCAATTTTGAGGTAAGGGGATTAGTTGATACTACTACTACTACTACTACCACTACAGCTGCGCTCAAGTAGATTTGTTGTCAAAGAATTTCCACTCATGACCATCCTGTTTTCCTGTTAGACTACACTACATTTTACAATGGGTTCTCCATTTGAGATGATAAAATGTGATTAGAAGGAAATTTGGCTGCTATTTTTAGCAAGTTGAGCAAGGCTGCAGGTTCTTCCTGTATCTAAATGATGTAACAAAATTTCTCATGATTATTTCTTTTTTTCTTCTTCTTGTTTCAGTCATTAGATTGGCCTTGCTGGAGCACTGCCTTCAGGAATTTTAATGAAACTAATTGATCCCAGTACTTATTTTTTCTTTAAGCCAGTTGTCAAGTGGTGGTGGGGGACAAACACAGACACCAAGGCACATGCTTGCTATGATCGGCTTCTTTTAGCTTCTGTCTACCAAATCTGCTCATAAGGCTTTGGTCAGCCCAAGGCTATAGTAGAAGACACTTGCCCAAGTTGCCACACAGTGGGAGTGAACCCAGAACCATGTGGTTGGGAAGCAAGCTTCTTATTTCTTTATTGCCCACAAGGTGCTAAACATAGAGGGGACAAACAAGGACAGGCAAAGGGATTAAGTCGATTACATTGACCCCAGTGTGTAACTGGTACTTAATTTATCAACCCCGAAAGGATGAAAGGCAAAGTCGACCTCGGCAGAATTTGAACTCAAAACGTAATGGCAGATGAAATACCGCTAAGCATTTCGCCCAGCGTACTAACGATTCTGCCTTCTTATCACACAGACACATTTTTGTGAAATATTTTTATTGAAAGCTGTTAAATACTTTACTATGTAGTAAATGAATTCCATCAAAGGTACCTTGGAAAGATCCTAGGAGATTCTGAGAAGAGTGAGGTTCAAGACCATTGCAAGAGAATGTAGTAGAGCACCAAATCTGCCTGGTTGGCCACATTCTCTGTCTAGCTAATCAATGGTACTCAAAAACTGTCATAATTGCAATACCACCTGTTTGTAGGCATCAAAGGGGCAGGCTGAAGATCAGTTGGTTGTGGATATTTCTAGATGACCTGGAGACAATCATCATTATATTGAATAGATGTGCAAGTGTAGTTGCTGACCAAATCCAGTGGAGACACTTGTTGGCCAATGTAGTGAGCAGTGCAAGAGGACAGCATTTAAAAAGCAAAACTTTTATAACTTATAAACTTTTTGTTGTGGCAGACATCCCCAAGTGAGAAGTGGGCTGTTCCACTACTGATAAATGGTGGACAGACACAGCAAGCAGTATCAGTCAGTGAGGTATGCTGTTCAGGCCAGTCATGTAGACGATGAAATTATGTCGTCATAATGCAGGACATATCAGGGGCAATGAGGAGCTGAACTACATGCAGTGGCAGATAAGACTAACTCAGAACTGAACTACACACAGTGAAAAATAATATGCACACAGTGAAAAATATATATATGCACTCAATGGTATTCCTCCCAGGATTGTTGATGCTAATAGAGCACTATACCAAACACCACTGCCACAGTCATCTCCTGATGGAGAGACTGATTTATTTGAAGTTGAAGCATGTGTTCTGCTGGGTGACACACTTGCTCTTCTCTTGTTCATCATTGTTATCGACTATGTTCTATGCATTTCCCTAGACAGTATGGAGGAAAAGGGACTCCTTTTGAAACCCCGCCAGAGCAATTGGCATTATGCACAATATTTAACTGATCTTGACTTTCCTGACAATCTTACCTTGATATCTCATTGTATTAAAGATGCAGAATCTTTGTTATAAGCACTGGAGGAAGCAGCAAACCAGTTCGGCTTTTGCTGCAACGAGAGTAAGACAGAGTGTATCACGATCTCCTCCAAGTTAATTGAACTTAAATATATCAATCAAAAATGTTGATGACTTCAAATATCTTGGATCACACATAGTAGACTGCCAAAAGCTCTGCAAAGCTCTTGCTTGGGATGCATGTAACCGACTTGATAAGATCTGGTACTCGAACCTTTCACCCACGTTTAAAAGTTAAAATATTTAGAACACTGATTGAGCTGGTCCTTCTCTATGGATCAGAGACCTGGACCTTACTGGCTGTCTTAGAAAAACAACTAAATGAAACATATACCAACCTGCCCAGAAAGATACAGAAAATCAGTTGGAGATCACACCCAACACTTAGTAACCTCTATGGAAATCTGATACCAATATCCCTCAAGCTAAAGCAGAAATGGCTACAATTTGCTGGCTACTGTCATCGAGCAGAGAAAGAGATCTCATCCCTTCTGCCTTGTTTAGAAACATTTGGGATTGTTGACAGGAGAAGCATCCAGCCATAGAAAATTTTGCCTCAGCATACTCTTGCCTGACCCATGCAAATATGGAAAAGCATACATAAAGTGATGATGATGGAATAGTAAAGAGACTAGCAAGCTTGCTTGCTATACTGTGCTGGAGAAACATTTTTGTTCTCAACCACAGCATATTGCCAGTTGTTTCAATTCTTCAACATCTTCTTTGTGAGGCTTAACATCTGAAGATCATTTCTCACCACTTCATCCCATGTCTTCCTGGGTCAGTCTCTTCCATAGGTTCCTTCCACATTTAGAGATTGGCACATCTTCATTCAGCTCTCCTCATCCATATGCATCACATGGCCATACCAGCACAGTCTTCTCTCTTGTGCACTACAACAGCTGCCTCTTATACCCTATTTCTCTCTCAAAACATTTACGCTTTGTTGAGGTGTTCGCACACACATATATTTTATATTTTGCTTGTTTCAGTCATTGGACTGCAGCCATGCTTGGAACACTACCTTGAAGGGTTTAGTCAAACAAATTAATCTCAGTACTTATTTTTTTAAAGTCTTGTACTTACCTTATCGGTCCCTTTTGCAGAAACCAATACTGGTTGTCAAGTGGTGGGGTAGGACAGACACAGAGACACCCCTTCCCTACCTCACATAAATTTATTATTTATTAACAAGAATGTTGTTGACAGTGACTATAAAGTTTCAGTTAGGTAAGCTTTGTCAGCCGGCTGACAAATAGCTTAGCTAGCCAAAACTTTGAAGTCACTGTCAACACCATTCTTGTTCAAGAATAATAAATTTGTATTCTACAAAAGTATCAGATTAATGTAAAATTGTTTTTATTATATCATAGGTGCAGGAGTTTCTGTGTGGTAAGTAACTTGCTTACCAACCACATGGTTCTGGGTTCAGTCCCACTGTGTGGCACCTTGGGCAAGTGTCTTCTACTATAGCTTTGGGCCAACCAAAGCCTTGTGAGTGGATTTGGTAGATGGAAACTGAAAGAAGCCCATCATATATATATATGTATGTATGTGTGTGTGTGTGTATGTATATGTTTGTGTGTCTGTGTTTGTCCCCCCAACATCACTTGACAACTGATGCTGGTGTGTTTATGTCCCCGTAACTTAGCGGTTCGGCAAGAGAGACTGATAGAATAAGTACTAGGCTTACAAAGAATAAGTCCTGGAGTCGGTTCGCTTGACTAAAGGCGGTGCTCCAGCATGGCTGCAGTCAAATGACTGAAATAAAATAATAGAATAAAAGAATTACAGATCTCAGAACAATAATATATTAGTAAAGAAAAAGATTGACTTGTAATCCAACAGAGAAAAGAATTTTGATTGTTAATCATCAAAAATTATCCAGATATTTCATTAGCAACTTCAGTTACAATTGGGTCAAAGTTGAAGAAAAATTTCTTGAAAAAGAAAAACAGTTGCTGTCACCTGACTGTTTCAAACTCTCTCAACCTGAACACCAACAATTCTGCCCAATTTTTACTCCCAGTAATGATGTGATACTCGCAATATAAAGGTTTCAAACAAATAGAGAAAACAATAACAAAAAAACCCCAGAAATTACTCATTTTACCCTACTTACCCATTTTGCCTCATCCCCTCTCTCTCTATATATATGATGGGCTTCAGCATGGCTTTTGTCCACCAAATTTACTTACAATGCATTGGTCACTCTGGGGCTATAGTAGAAGACCCTTGCCCAAGGAGCCATGCAGTGAGGCTGAACCTCAGAGCACATGGTTGGAAAATCATACAACCATACCTGCACCTAAGCT
>NC_042998.1:144077300-144139800 GCF_006345805.1 Octopus sinensis | reverse complement strand
AAAGTGGTTGGCCATAGGAATTGCATCTAGCAACAGAATCTGAGCTAAATGACAAGTAATGGCACCAAGTCTTTGGGCGCTGTAGATCTTAGTAAAATAGGACTCTGACCGTAAAGAGCAGCTCAGCCAATGCCACTATGGAAAGTGGACGTTAAATGATATGTTGTTGATTCTGTCTGTCTACCCCTCAATGTCTATCTCTGTGTGTGTATGTACACACACACATATATATCTTTGTGTGTGTCTCTGTGTGTATACATATTTGGTATAACAGTATATTTTATTGCAAACGGTAGAAATTACAATCTGACTTCGTTCACGCAACTTTCGGAACTTGAGACACTTTTTGTGACTTCTGCTTTTAAAATAATAAAACGCACACATATACACACATTACAAGCATACTTACATACACACACATACACACGAGAGTATTTATGGCGAATTAATGCGAGAGCACTTGTACCTTGACTAAATTTTCATTTGTACCTATCATCATAGGTGTATTAGCCTATGTAGCTATAGATTTACATACACCTAGGAGTCCATTCACATGACACACCCTATCTAAGCGACCAACCATAAATTCTTTTCATAGATTACTAACACACCATTCATTGGCTTTAAAAAAAATCCCTTTTCTATCCGTATTCACTCATAACAACTACAGGCAAGCCTGCCTTTACTTCCTTCTTTCCTTCAATCATATCCCATTTCTACTCAGTTTTTCTCTAGTTTCACTTACAACAGTCTCCCTACGCCTTTACCGTCCTTTCAAACCTTTTATCATTCAATACTCGAAACTGACATACATTTTAACCGATTCAAAAATTACCTTAGAAAACAAAAGTCTAAACTCAAAACAAATGGTATTTATTTTTGAAATCATTATTTCTTTACGTATATATATGTTATTTGTAACATTGTGTCATGTTTCGTCCAAAATTTTTGCGTTTTCGTAAAGTTCTCCGGCTTTGGTGGGAGGTGAGAATACGGTACTTATTTACAGAAGTAATGAAGTCTGATGTCTCAAAATTGTTAATTGATGAACTAAATAAATTCTCAATTAGCGAGCATGGTCTTTGATTTGAGGACGGGGAGTACTTTTTCAATTGCTATATTTGTGAAACTATCCATGTGCGTATACACACGCACACGCACGTATGTATATATTTATATACTCGCATGTGCACATACATTTATACATGCATATACACACATAAGTACACCCATATGCACATGTATATACATACATTTTATATATGCGCACACATATATATATAATGTTTTTTGTTAAATATACTGTTCTACATCTTAGAGTGTGCTTCTTTCAGATTTATGTTTTCTACAAACGATATATATATATATATATATATAATGTGTCTTTCTCGGTTACTGATCCAATATATATATATATATATATATATATATATAATATATATATATATATATATATATATATATACTGTGTCTTTCTCGGTTACTGATCCAATATATATATAATGTGTCTTTCTCGGTTACTGATCCACTCCACCAACAATAAAGTAGGAAACGAATATATGTCAATATTTTTTCATCCAGTAACCTCGATTATATTTTTACCTCGTGTCAAGTTATCAGCTAGAAAAAGACCTTCTTAGTATTAGCTGCTTCTTCTAATACATACAAAGGTGTGATTAGGGCTGGAGATATGGTAATTATGACGAAATTTCAATTTTTCTTGTTTTTGCTTTATCCTTTTGTAACAATAACTACAACAACAATAATAATAATAATAATAATTATTATTATTATTCTGTGTTGTATACGTAACCTCTTAGCTGTTGGTATTTTTCTGTTTCAGCTATTAAGCTATTAAATATGAATGTGTATATATAACAAATTGTTTATCGATTGTGAAATAGTTTTTGGTTTTCCGGATCGTATAATAATTATAGATTACTGTTATTTATGTGTGTTAATAAATATGTAGAAGGCTTGCTGATAGTAATAGTGTTGTTAATAATGGTTTTGCTTTATGCTTTTGTTTTCAAACATACCGGCCGTAATTTAATTTTCACGTCATTTATCCAACACACACACCCAAACATGCAGACATACCTAACATGAGCATATATACACAAACTCAGAGACAATCAAGCGGCATACGTACATATTCGTAAATACACACTCACGCACGCACATACACATAGGCAATCGAACTGCTACATACATTCATACATGCTTGCACACACACATCATATAATTACCTATGAGCACGTGCTCACCAGGCACGAGATTCGAATTGTTTCTCCATGGAAACCGTGCAATCGCGCAAATTTGACATTTAAAGAGAGAAGCATTTCAGAAAAATAAAACAGTTTACAGATTAGCTTTCTCCTCCTACCACCTTTTCTGTAGTTCTGTTCCGTGCTCTCCATATTTTCATCAGTCTTTTGACTGATGCCATAACAAATTAGTTTTTACTAAGAGGTTGCTAACTCTTCGCCATTTCTCTTAGAAAAGGATGCTGGTAGTGGACCGTAACACCTCTTCTCATGGAACAGTATGTATATTTATGTATATATGGCGGAGGTAAAGAACATGAACCGCACCCTCTTTCGGTTATTTATTTATTATTTTTTTTCTACAGAAACCCACCTTTTCGACTGCGGATATTCCGAATCTACAAAGAAAATCGGCATTTAAAAATTTTAATATAATTTAATATAATTTTAATATCTGCCGCAGAAACCTGCGATATAAATTAACCAGAAAAATCCGCGATGTACTGAGGACGCGATAGGTGAACCGCTATATGGCGAGTGATTACTGTATGTATATGTGTGTATATATATATATATATATATATATATATATATATATATATATATATATGGGTGGGTGTACGAACGAACGAACATAGATATGTATATATGTGTAAGATGTATGTATGTAGTGTGCAGGCATGTATGTGTAGTTAAGGAGTTTGCTTCCTAACCATGTGGTTTCAGATTCCCTCTGACTGCACAGCCCTTTGGGGAAGTGTCTTCTACTACTGTATCCTCGAGCAGACCAAAGCCTCGTGGGTGGCTCTGTTAGATGGAAACTGAATGCAGCCTGATATATGTGTGTATGTGTTTGTACTGTCTCGCCTTGACATCGTGTGATAGTTTTAAACAAGTGTCAGTCTCATCGAAGAGGTGTCATTCATTTCCAGTCCTCCATGAAAACATGTTTGGCCAATGGGGAAATATTAACTTGCTTTGAAACATATGAGGGTTGATGACAGGAAGGACATCTGACTATTGAAAATGTGCTTGAAGATTTCAGCCTGACCCATGCAAGTATGGATAAGATGATGATCATGATTGTGTGTGTATAATGGTTGGTATTAGGAAGGGCATCCAGCTGTAGAAACCATACCAGAACAGATTGGAACCTGGTGCAGCCCACTAGCTTTCCTGTTTGCAGTCAAACTGTCCAACCCATGCCAGTATGGAAAATGGATGTTAAATGATGATGTATATATCAGAGACGTAGCCAGGTTCTATAGTTGAGTAAGGGTAAGCACATTAAAAACAAAAGGCACCATGATACATACCAAACAATTATTAACTCATTCCTCATATTAAATTGAAAATATTTCATTAGTTATAGTACATGTAATTGTATTCTACATTCATTAATTTCATGTTTCAGTAACAATATTATTATGTATGAAACTCACAACTAATGATATAGGTAACTAAAGAGTTAAAAGAAATTATTGAAAAGGTGCCAATTTTGAAAAAATGTGCTTGTGGGGAGTAGTCACATCTCTTTGCCCCCCTATTAGCTGTGCCACACTCACATATACACACACACACACACATTATTATGCTCACTTTCTTGTTTCTTGAAAGTTTGCTCTAGCACCCCATCACTACTTTCCTCTTTCTCCTTCATCCATGCATCTGCTGTGCTTGTCCCTCTATCATACTTTAGCCCAGGGGTTCTCAACCATTTTTTATCTATGGACCCCTTTGGTTGCTATTTGATGTTTAAAAACTAGTTTTGTAGAAACTTCTTTCAAAATTCCTATTTTGTTTTCCACACATTAACTTGTGTAGGTTGAACTATGTAAAATGCTGGAGAAAGAAACCTAGCTGTTTCTTGCAATACATACCACTACATACATCTAAAAAAAATTTTGTCAGGGGCCCTTAAAATACTATTGTGGCTCCCAAATTTATCATTTTGTTGCATGGACCCCCACAGAATCTTATATGGACCCCTTTTGAGAACCACTGCTTTAGCTTTTCAACATCTGATATAAAAGCCATCCACCTCCACCTTCCAAATACTTCCTCTTAGAAGTGGGAACTTTTTTCCTTTATTCTTTTCTGTCTTGCAAGATTCATGGCAACCTCACTAGTTCCTGTGGTACATAAAAAGCACTCACTACAGTCTGTAAAGTGGTTGATATTAGGAAGAGCATCCAGCTGTTGAAGTCGTGCCAAAGATGATATTGAAGTTTGATTCTGTACTGCAGTTTGCCAGTTCCTTTGCAAACTGTCCTATCCATGTCAGCAAGGAAAGCAGATGTTAAATGATGATATATTACTTGTTTCAATCAGTGAAAGGTGTAGCACTTTTAAGTCTCATTCTTATTCTGTCTTTCTCTTTTGCTGAACCACCAAGTTATGGGAATATAAAGAAACCAACACAAATTGTCAAGCAGTGGGGGGACAAACACCAAAACACACAGACACCCACACATATAAGAGTGAAAGGGAAAAAGAAGAATCAACCCAGCACTTTACTTATTGACATAAAGGGGCAATGTCTACATTAGAATCCTTAATTTTTAAGAAATCAATATCCAACAACTTCAGAAGTTACCAAGCAATCAACCAACCAATTTGTTTTATCTATTCTTTATAATGAATGGTGAGCATGTATGTACATTGGACATTCGTAATCTCATAAATCTACTGTTTGTAATTAACAATGTAATTAACCAATTATGCAATATCCAATACTACATTCACTACACAACAATGAAATTCCTTTAGAAGAAATGGCAAAAAGTTGGTAATTCGTGAGCAGAACAAAACTCAGGAGTTAACAATTGAAAATCTAACAGAAAGACGCCTCCATTGTTTATTGTTGGAACATTATAATTATTCAAATAAGCAGGCAGTTCTTGTTATTTTTGGTCTGTTAGGATTGTTTATTGCACTTGTAGCAGAGTGCTGATTTGATATCCCCTTCCCCACCTCCATCTGTTTCCAAAATTATGTTATCATCATTAGTGTATAAGTTTAAAAATGGTATATCCAAGCATTTGTGATTTTCATCAGAGTTCTCCTGTTTTGATGGTTCTTGGCCTAGTGGTTTGGGTATCACAGATTTATGATCAAAAGATTATGGTTTGAATTCCTGGATTGAGCTGTGCTTTGTGTCCTTAACAAAAGCGCTCCGTTTCATGTTCCAGTTCACTCAGCTGTGAATGAGTAATCTTGTGATGGATTAGTGTCCCTTTTAGGGAGAGATGTTGTGATCTCTTATATACCATGGAAACTGGGTAAGCAGTTGTGAGAGCCCTAAGACTCAAGATAGTAATGTTTAGGAGTTGATAATATCTTGTCTTGGGATAAATGGTTTGTTTTTGAGACTGTTACACCAAGATAAATTGTTTTTGAAGCTGCATCATGTCTCCCTGTTGCAAACTGAATTAGAAGATCACGGTATGTGTTAAACTAATGGGATTTACTAATGGCTCCCCACAACCACACTCGCTTTACAGTGATTGGCGAGTGAGGTGACCTCTTTAATGTTGGTACCATGAAAGTTCACCCAGTACACACTATAAAGTTGTCAAATGAGCAGAGAAACTATAGGGTTATGAGGTCCCTTTTAGTTACCCTGTCTTGTTGAGAACTCTTCAACTTCTCTAGTGTTAGTACCGTGATAAAAATTCCACTGTGTAAAGTGGTTGGTAAATGAGGAGAGAAAGCATGAAACTGTGCTGTCTTTTTAGTGTTGTATCAACAAAAACAAGTTAACTTCTTTAATGTTGGTGCCAGGAAAAAAAAAGTATATTCAGTACATGTTGTGAAGTGGTTAGTAAATGGGCAGAGAAAGCATGGGATTGTGAAGTCCTTTTAGTCTTGTCTTGGCAAAAAACTAGTTGGCCTCTTTGATGTTGGAGCCAAGAGAAAAGTGCACCCAGTTTATGCTGTACAATAGTCTTTAATAGGGAGAGTATCCAACTGTAGAACTCTAGTCAAATGACATACGAGGGACGTTCAATAAGTAATGCCTCTGACCCACTTGCAGTTGTTTGATCTAGCTGAAATTTTGCATGTGCAATCATTTATATCTCTATAGAGTAAGTGGCAAATTACAGCTCTGAATTAATTGTGGTTTCTGATTTACAGGTGTTTGAACCGAGTCAAGTGTGAAATGGAGCCTGTTGAGTGTCGAGCAGTGATCCGGTTTTTGTATTTGAAAGGACGCACACCACGGGAGACTTTTGATGAAATGAAAGTAACTTATGGTGATGATGCCCCATCATATGACCTTGTAAAACGCTGGCATCGTGAATTCAAACATGGTCGGAACTCTGCCATTGATAAGGCATCTGTCCGTCAAGTTGAGGCTGCCATTTTGGAAGATCGATGCATAATTATTTGCCAAATAGCCCATGAGGTCAAGATTAGTACCGGGTCTGTGGAAACTATCATTCATGACCATTTGCATATGCAAAAGGTGTCTGCCAGATGGATTCCCAGGTTGCTCACGCCTTTCCAGAAGCAAGAACGCGTCGAGTGCTCGAGGGTGAATTTGGAGATGTGCCAAGAAGATGAGTCAAAATTTTTCAAAAGACTGATTACACAGGATGAAACCTGGGTCCATCACGATGATCCAGAGACCAAAGCCCAGTCAATGCAGTGGAAGCACCATGACTCACCCCCTCCAAAGAAGGCAAGGGTGCAGCCCTCCGCTGGCAAGGTCATGCTCACAGTCTTCTGGGACCAGGACGGAGTAGTGATGACAGATTTCCTGGCAAAGGGTACCACAATTGCAGGAGCCTATTATGCTTCACTTTTGAGGAAATTAAGAGAA
The DNA here is from genome assembly GCF_006345805.1 of Octopus sinensis. Lineage (NCBI taxonomy): Eukaryota > Metazoa > Mollusca > Cephalopoda > Octopoda > Octopodidae > Octopus > Octopus sinensis. The sequence continues at coordinate 144,132,708 of NC_042998.1, read as the reverse complement.
GTTATCAAAATCAAGAGGCGGGGCAAGATCAGCAAAGGTATCCTCCTCCTGCAGGACAACGCTCCGGTCCACAACTCGCTTGTCGCCAGATCAGAAGCACAGGCGTATGGCTATGAACTCCTCCCCATCCCCCCTACTTTCCTGACCTTGCACCCTCTGATTTTCACCTCTTCTCAATCATGAAGTTGTTTTTGAAAGGCAAGCATTTCCCAGATGATGCAGCCTTGATTTCTGAAGTCATGTTGAGGTTAGAGGACCAAGCTGGGTTCTTCTACAAAAACGGTCTCCAGAGCCGCATCAAACGATGGGAGAAATGCGTAACTCTGGGTGGTTCCTATGTAGAAAAAGACTAATAACTGTGCCAAGTTTCGTTGCTCTACTGCTATGGGAAGTGGGTCAGGGGCATTACTTATTGAACGCCCCTCGTATATGAGCACCAGTCAGTTAGTAACAGTCTCTGGGCATGAATCTGTTAGTAACTGTCAGTGAGCATCAGGGTATAAAATGGCCCTGCCCATGGCAAACCATCCAACCCTCACATCGGTATGGAAAGCAGACGTAAAACTTTTTTGTGTGTGATAAATAATCTGGTGTTTCCAGTGTTGAACAGTTTGCAAACTTAAAACATTTTGCTTTGAGATGCTTGCATTTTTAACCCTCTTCATACCAACTAACCTGAGATCATGTGTTGCTTTATGAAATAAAATTTAAACTTACTGTTTTAAAGTGATCATTGTCATGATCATCATCATTTAACATGTGTTTTCTATGCTGGCATGGGTTGCAGGTTTGACAGGTTTCGAGGCTGCATTAAGTTGCAGTGTCAGCTTTGGCATTGTTTTAAACTTGGTACTTATTCTATCAATCTCTTTTGCTGAACTGCTAAGTTATAAGGATCTAAACACACCAACATTGGTTGTCAAGCAGTGGTAGGAGACACACACACATGACTGGCTTCTTTCAGTGTCTGTCAACCAAATCTACTCATGAGGTTTTGGTCAGCCTGAAGCTCATTCAACTGAGAAGAGTTGATCCATATTGATGACATTGTGGAAATTATAATATTTCTTCAAGCAATCAATATTCAACTATAGATGATGTTGCATTCTTTTTTATAATAAATAACGACAAACACGTTGCGTGAGAATCTCACTTTATACATAATTCAGTGGTGAGAAATTAACATAATAGGACAATTATAGAAAATCCAATATTACATAGTGCCGTAATAAAGTATACATTGGTGTCACAAATAGTTGAAATATCATCCATGTAATTCATATGCTTAGTGGTACAATTATTTGAAAGTGTTGTTAGCAGAATAATAAATGGGATGGGTGGCCATATTGTAAATAGATTTTGTTTTGGCTGTGAATGATGTAATACAGGTAAAATATATTTGTGGTTGTCAAAATGATTTAGATGGATTCTATGCTCTTTAATAATCCTTTATGATCAAAGGGATCCTGACCACAAGTGTATTGTATCACCTGTAGTTATTTCTCCTACTTATCATGTAAATTTCTAAAATAAGATGATGTGACCCAAATTGCCCTAAACTAATAACCCAAACTCTGTTGTTTCTTACCAGAATGTCAGTCCTCTGGAACCCTTCCCCACCACCACTTATGTTTTTACTGGAAAAGTCCAACAAGAACATTAACCGTATTTACCTCAATGAATTCTCTCTGACTCATATCATCATCATCATCACTGATTAACGTCCGTTTTCCATGCTGGCATGTTTTGGACAGTTTGACTGAGGTTTGGAGAGCCAGTGGCTGCTCCAGTTTGGCCTGGCAGAGTTTCTACAGCTGGATGCCCTTCCTAACACCAACCACTCTGAGAGTGTAGTGGGTGCTTTTTACGTGCCACCGGCACAGGGGGCCAGTATGGCAGGCCTGGCAACGATCACGTTCGGATGGTGCTTTTTACATGCCATATAGTATGGAAAAGCTGACACTAAAACACATACAAACACATTCCAAATCAGGGGTTCTTGGGTTTGTTTTCCCATCCTACCATTTCATTATATCTAGCAGTGTTGGTGTATCCTGAGTGAAAAATATAATGTAAAATGGTTGGATATCGTAGAACAGACAAGTTTGGTTGTTTACCATGCTACAAAAATATTGTTCAAGTAACTTAGTTTGTATTATATCTATCCAGGTGGTGGCAAACTTCTTATATTGTTGGCCCCTTCATGGAACCATTGAAAACTTATTTCCCCCACCTATCATGTAAGTTTCTAAAATAAATTAAGAAGTTTGACTAATAAAAAATTCCTTGGTTCAAGAACCATAATTCCTTCATTCTTTTGTGTCAATACCAATTTTTAATCAGAAATATTTAAAGAAATATAAGGAAATTGATAAAGAACAATAAAAATTCTGCGAAATTATATTGATTTATTTAATGTGAAATAAGTGTTTGGTGGATACTAGTTATTGCATCAATATTTGGCTGGAAATTACCCATGTTATTCTGGATTCAGTTTACTAATAATTCAGTTCCCTTATTGCTCAAAATCATTTCAGGTGTTTACTGACCCCTTTAATCAGTAAATACTATTGACCACTTTATTTGACTCCCCCTTCCCTGCCTTAATTCATTAGTTGGATAATGGAGATAACATTGGGTATTAAGTTCATGCATCTTATTCTGCTGTTGTTATTCTCATGTTGGTAACCATTTGGATGAGAAAGTGCATTTTCCATGCTGACATGGGTTGGATGGTTTGACTGAAAACTGGGGAGCTGCATCCGGTTTCAGTCTGATTTGGCATGGTTTCTACAGTTGGATGCCCTTTCTAATGCCAACCACTCCAAGAGTGTAGTGGGTGTTATTTATGTGTCATCAGCATGTGTGCCAGTTACAAAACACTGATATTGGCCACAACTATGATCCCACTTGGCTTCACAGGTTTTCTCAAGCACAGTATATTGCCAGTGATCTTGGTCACTTGTCACTGCCTCCATGAGGCCCAAAGTTTGAAGGGTGATTCTTATGTGCCAAGTATGCGACACTGGCATTGGCAGGAAATTTGAAGACCTCTTCCTAGTATTTATGCACTGCTAGAATGAAATGTGAGTAAAACCAGTCACCAAAGATATGCATGTTGAACATCTTAGAGTGGTAACAATGCACAGGCAACTGATGCATTGAACTTTGAAAATACATACTGTGTTTGACAGCAGCACTTTGAATTTAAACAGCTTGGATGTAGTTAGCATGGGATTGTTGCTGGAATTTGAATTTAAACAACTTGGGTGTAATTAGTATGGGATTGTTGCTGGATAACAAACTTTGTTACTGCTTTCTTAGGATTTGTGCCTTTTACATTTTTCATAGCCTTCTATGCACCAACTAATAATGATTTAAAATTTGCATTAGTACTATGTCTCAAAGAAGGCAGTGAGCTGGCAGAATTGTTAGCATGCCAGATGACATGCTTAGTGGTATTTTGTCTGTTTTCTTGCTCTGAGTTCAAATTCCACTGAGTTCAGCTTTGTCTTTCATCTTTTTAGGGTTGATAAAATAAGTACCAGTTGAGTAATCAGGGTCAATGTAATCAACTTACTCTCTTCCCTGAAATTGCGGGCTTTGTGCCAAAATTTGAAATCAGTATTATATTTCAAAGAAAATGTAGTCAGTTTGTCTTTAGTCTTGCATATTCTTGAAATTGTCTGCTTTTTAATGTCATACTTTTCAGAAACTTTCGTCACTGAAACACAAGTATGAAACATCACTATAAGTTTGTTTCTGCTTCACAGATAGTATGACATGCTTCTTCTTGAGTTGCATATGAAGATTATTATGTTAGTGTGTTCTGTGGTGCCATGCTGGCACAAGTATTGCTCAAAAGTCAACATTAAAAAGGAATATCTAGGTGTTTCAGTCTGTTTTAATCTTTGTTTCTAGGTTTACATTAATAGATTTGTAAAGGCATATTATTTCAGTCTACCACATGAACAGAATTACCATAAGGAAAATCAGTCTCACTTGCTAACATCTATTTAAATTTATTTATGCATATACGAAAATGTATGCAAATACAAAAATGCAGTATTTATTAGAGGGAAGTGTGAAAATGAGTAAGAAAGAATAAGTCTTAACTAATAAGCTGAATATTAAAAAATTGGAAGAGGAAAGGGGTTCAATGAATTTGAACAACCAAACTAAAGAGGCTAGTTTGTGGGAGAGGGAGTGTAGAATGCTAGAAAGAAAGAGTATTTTTCTTCGAGAGAGATGTAAAAGTGAATTTAAAAAAACTGGTGAAAAGACCTTATTTTTATCACTCTCCCATTATCTCTCCATCTGTCCAGTATATATAATGCAACAAGCTGTGAGATGTGCAGTGCTATCTCAGTATAACTCAGAGTATTTCATAACAAGGGACAGAATAATGAGTTTTCCCATTATGGTTCATGACCATATTATTGAGTGATAACGATATTTATGATAGCTTTTACTACCTCTGATGGTTGTGCGGTGCTCACAGTGGACACCCAATATACATGGCCCTACAGCACTATTTCTCAAAGATGGCGGCAGAATTCAATACTGAATTTTGCTTAGTTTAACCGATATTTTGCATAATGATGGATGTTTTCATGAGAGTTGCATGATAGACGAACGAACGATAAAAAGGTGATGCAAGCGAACATATGACTATGATGGCATTTCTTATATGGATGAACCATCAGAAAGCTTGTGATTGGGAAGAAAAAGTGAGTGTATTTTGAATGGACAAAATTTAGCTGTTTTACTAAAACAGTGTACACCTCTCAGACGCACTGTCTTCTACCATCCTGTTCTGGCTTTTACCTTCCGAGCTTTAACTGCACTTAGGTCTTGTGAGAATTAACAGACAGCATTTGTTGTGTCGTAAACATAGCACAAACACACGCACACACATTCAACGACCCTGTCTTCAGTGGAGCATAGCTTTTATGTTTTTACTACTATTACTTGTTGTCTTGTCATTTGTCCAGGCAAGTGACACTAATTTATGATTACAGTTCGTTATGCTACATCAGATAAAACTAGTGTGTATACTGAGATAGAGTTAGAATGACATTATGTATAGTGTTCACTAACTAACATATATGTGAGTGTTCAGCAAAGCGGCTAAGATGCTGAAGTTAGTGCATAAATATATGTATTTGGGTATACTCACTTGCACGTGCGCGCTGTGTAGGAAATAGCAACACAGACTGAAGCATGCATATACACCCCAAAATGCTAGTATATAAATACATATACGATGCATACATACGTTTTACTTGTCATTTTCTCTCTCATATGTTTTTGTACGTTGTGTGTATGTATGATGTAAATAAATAAATGTGTGTGTATGTATAGTCTTTAATCTTCAAAAAAGTTTTATGTATATGAATTAAATCTAAATTTAGATTTTTTTGGTAAAATAACATTTAAATTTTTGTTTCATGACTAATTTTGCATTAGATTAAATGTAATAGAAGTACATTAGAATAATAGAATGGTTATGTAAGAAAAATGCCACCTCAATCACCCACACTTTAAAAAAAACAAAAATATATATGTATATATATAACACTCCTTTTTACACTCCTTGTATGACGCTGGCTACTCCTAATAATAACCAATATGAACACTGTCACTTCTACCCTTCCACGCACTGTCAGTTCAATGCCCTGTCTTTTTCTCTCTACCTCCCTTTCTACAACCTTTCCCTCTCTTTCTGCCTTCATCCTTCCTTTCTATAACTTTCTCCCTCTTTACATATGTCTTCTATTTTCAAAGCTGTCTTTTTCCTACTCTTTCTGTAAATATCTTTCTATAGATTCTTCCCTCTATCTCTGCCTCCTTTCTTTCATGGCTCTTCCTCTCTTTCACCCCCTTTCTATAACTATCTCCCTCTCTCACCTTCTTTCTATAGCTGTTTTTCTCTCATCTAATCTCTATAGTTCTGTGTATGTGTGCGTGTGTCATGCTCTCTTTCTCTCTCCCCTCCTTTCTACAGCTGTCTTCTCACCCTCTTTCTATAACTCTTTCTCTCTCTGTCTCTCACTTCCTTTCTATAGCTGTCTTTGTCGCTCTCCCTCTCTCTCACTCTCCCTCTCTGTTAGTGCTACTATTTATCACCTCCCATCACAACTAACTCACACACTATCTCACGACTGTCTAACTGTTAACTTCGCTTGTTTATGGCTGCCCAAAATGAAATATACGGCTTGCAGGAAATCCCTGTAAGTAAACATGAACAATCAGCAGTTTTTTTTTCCACTTCACACCTTATTCATTTCTATGTATGCATACAGTACATAACCAACACATCTGTTAACGCCTTTTATGCATTATATATCTGTACCACACTATATAACGTGTTTGGCGTAGAGATGTTGTGGCCTCCCTCTTCTGGTAATCATAATAATAAAAGAAAATATATATGTAAAGTTTAACTTTAAACAACAGCAACATTTAATTAACCATGGAAAAATTATGTATGACAACTTCAAAATGTCATATTAGAAATTATTTATATTGATTTTTCCACAATTTTCTCCCTCTTTCCATTCATCTGTCACTTCTTAAGCATCTGTAGATATTGCAAATTTAATTTTGATGGTTGACTGTTATTTGTCTTGTTACCACTGTTCTTGTGGTTCCTTCGACATGTGTCAAGTTTCGAAGTTTATAGAATTTGGTTCTCTAACATTCACGTTCCTACATTGAAACCTTTAAATTCCTGTGCCATCTTTCTATAAACATCTCTATAAATTGTCCTCGTCCTACACTCTACTTTATTGGCTGTGGGGTGGGGAAATAATGGTTTGCAATTTTTTGTTGCTGCTCTTTACGTCCCGAGTTCAAATCCAGCCGAAGTATTTACCTTTATTCCCTCTGGATTTGATAAAACGCAGTATCAGTCAAATTCTGGGGTCGATGATATCGACGAACTGCTTCCCTTTAAAATTGCTGGCCTTGTGCCGCCTATTGTTGTTGTTATTATTTAGTTTTTTTTTTGTTTGCAGAGCGACGTACCTGGAACTACTCAGATAATTCATGTAAAGATTATTGCTGGAGTTAATCTCGCGAAAAAGGATATATTCGGCGCTAGGTGAGTCGTTTATCCTTCCTCTTTTACCTATTCATTCTCTCCATCCAGCATTATCGAACACAGAATACACACACGTATGTATGTGTGTGTATAATAAATACATGTGTAATATGTATGTATGCATGTGTGCGTGTGTAATATATAATATATATATTAAACCGCGGTGCCCCAGCAGGACCGCAGCTCGAGCTGAAACTAGTAAAAGATAAAAGATGTATGTATGCGTGTGTATTGTGTATGTGTGTGTATTATTCATAAAGTGTGTGCGTAATATGTCTCCAATAAGTCTGGCAGCTGGTTTATATCCTCCCCCCCATCTGTTTCCCTCTCTTTCTCTTCCCTCACATCTTTTCTCAAGCGAGAGATGAGGCTTCCGTTTTCTCGCCACTGGAACTGACACAAAGTAATTGGACATTTTACGCCAAATACCATTCTGGGTCTACAATAAAAAGAACCATTTCCCCCTCCACCATCAACTATTGTTCGGAAACACTTTTTTTCCTTTTCCGTTGTCATGTTTCCTGTAAAAATGACATTTGTTCTGAGTGTGACTTGCGGAGGCCATGTTTCTAGTCGAGAAGCTTTTCATGTAAACTCCACAATAACTTGGCCCACTAAATGAGTGAATATAGGGGCTATATACATATATATGTAACGTGTGTAAATGTGTGTGTGTATTCATTCCACTCTTAATTGTTGAAAGAAATGACAATAACAATTAGATGTTGAAGTTCTGACATATTTTGCAAGTTTAATCAATAGTATGTGTGTGTAAACATACGTAGTGTACGTGTAATCTCGTATCGTCACCGCTGAGCTACAAGTTTATTATTCATAACTAAGTAGTAGGGAAAATGGCATAACTACAGTTTAGCGCCCCCTCTTTGACTTTGCGTAAACAAAATTTAGCAGAGAAACGTTTTCGAGTGTAGCTTTTGTTGATGTTGCAAACATAAACCTTCCCCCACCTCAGGAAAACGAAAACAAATAAAAACGTGAAAGTTATGAAAATCGTCAATAACAGAATCAAAGTTAGTGGAAGAATGATCCATAACCCCACCAGATTTCCTCCTTAAGCTTTATCAACGTAATCGTAATTTACACCGTTGAAAACGTTCATGTGCAAAATTACTTTTAAAAACTATACACTCTCGGAAAGTTAATAGGAAACAGATTTTATATTAATTACGACAGGGCATTAATGACGTTTCCAGTGAAATACAAACAACCGAATACCTTAATGATCGAAATTCGTGTCTGTATTGCACACATTGATAAACCCTGGTGAAGTTTTGTTTTGTTTTCTCTTCCAGTTGAAATCCGATCGTGTTGGTGCTACCTACATTCTTATCACATGCCAAAGTCTAACAACATCAAAAGCAGCAGCTCACCCAGAGTCGAGTGCTTGCATATGTGGTGTATATGTGTGTGTTATAAAATGCTACAACTATATGATACACTATAAACATTTCAGGGCTCTGTGTGTGTGTATATATACATATATAGTTTACTTGTTACTAGTTTCAGTCAAGGCTGTGGCCACGCTGGGGCACCACGTGTATGTGTGTGTGTGTGTGTATATATATATATATATGCACAGGGTGCAGTAAATATATTGTCTAAATTATACAAAAATGACACTGACATCTCCTTTTAACAGATATATTTACCAAAATTACGTAAAAATATCTTGAAAAACTAAAGAGTAAATTTATTCAATAAAATCACCACTGGATTCAACCACGGCCTCCAGACGACTTCAGAATCTCCTGCATCTCTTCTGGACGGTCTCTTAGTTTAAGTTGATGAATGCTGCCATAATCCTTGCCTTCTGTTCATCTTTGATTGTTACAAGGAGTTTTGTTGGTCTCTCGCTCAACTACATCCCACACATAATAATGAAGCGGGTTGTAGTCTGGAGAGTTAGGTGATTAGATGTTAGGGGTTATGTAGTCGCAGAAATTGTCTGACAACTATGACTGGGGTCTCCTGCTTGTGTGGAATGGTGCAGAGTCCTGTTGCCAGACATAGGGTCTTCCAGTAGCCACCCTCTTGACCCAGGGCAGCACTACCTCCTCCAGGCATTTCGTGTAGGCTTCTGTATTGAGTGTGAGGCTGTGTGGGAAGATGATTGGAGGTATAACGTCACCATCACTGGTGATCACTCCAAACACCATGATGTTGATGGGATGTTTGATTTTTATCACTCTAGGTGTCCTCAGATTGACACCCAAACACTCTGAAATGTTTGTAAAAGAGCTTCCAGTGCAAATGCCAAGCAGTACAGTATGTTGTTTCCAAATTTGTGGCAAAGTGAATTGTATCACGGTGCTGTTTTTATCATAGACAGTGCCCAACTGACTCTACTGTTCCATAGCACTCCGTCGGTTACGATGATGAGGGTTCCGGTTGATCTGAATCAACGGAACAGCTTGCTTGTGAAATTAACGTGTAAGTGGCTGAGCACTCCACAGACACGTGTACCCTTAACGTAGTTCTCGGGGATATTCAGCATGACACAGAGAGTGACAAGGCTGGCCCCTTGAAATACAGGTACAACAGAAACAGGAAGTAAGAGTGAGAGAAAGTTGTGGTGAAAGAGTACAGCAGGGATCACCACCATCCCCTGCCGGAGCCTCGTGGAGCTTTTAGGTGTTTTCACTCAATAAACACTCACAACGCCCGGTCTGGGAATCAAAACCGCGATCCTATGACCGCGAGTCCGCTGCCCTAACCACTGGGCCATTGCGCCTCCACAACTCTACTGTACTGTGTACTTGACAAAATTAAAAATATAAAATGGTGACAATTTACCCATCGCATCCTGTATATGTTTATATACACATACAGAATAGGGTTATATATATGTGTGAATATGGAAGTGTTTTTATGTAAGATGTGTGTGTGTGTATGTATGTATATATATATATATATATATATATATATAAATATGCATATTTATAAATGACCGTTTTTGTTAATATAATCAGATGGACTGCACAAATAACTAGTTTGTTGCATAAGAATGGTGCCTTAAATTTTCATTGCACCTTTGCACTATTTCCACACTCAACACATGAAGTTTGTAAAACACCCACACTTTGTTACTGAAGTTTTACTGCTTCTTCACCCAAGAAACATCAAATGCTTACTTCAGAGTTATTATAGTGGCAGTTGTTTGTGTCCTTGTCTTCACATCACATAATTGTTGTAAATGAATGTTGTTTATTTCCAGTATTTTGGAAAAGCATATCTGACGATGAGGAAATGTTACTTTGCTTGGTAACAGGTAAGGCTTGGCTGTAGATTTACATCAGTAAATTCCATCGGACCCATGTAAGCATGGAAAAGTGAACATTTAAATGATATTGATGATACTTGACTTTACTCTCTGTTGGGAGTTGAGAATGGAGTCATCTCTGAACATTTCCAGTGACAGTGTGGCAGTCAGCATGAAGAAAAAGGAAATCTTTTCTGCTTTTAACATAAACACGTACTTTTAGAACAAAGTGTAGTGTCAGTGTTTTATTTTTGTTGAGTTGCATGCATTTTGTATGACAATGTCATGTGACTCAACCCAATGGTCATGTCACCAAGGCTATTTTAACCTTCCCTGTGTTGAGAAGTCTTTCTTTTCTGATTGTCTTCCATGCAACTAGTTTTACTTGGTTATTCAGTTGATTAAAGCCAGCAGAAAGTATGGTGCCTAGTGTAACTGTTGTTTTACTTTGATAAACACTTTGCTGTGGAATTACATCATCATTCTAATGTATGTTTTCCATGCTAGTACAGCTTGGATGGTTTGACAAAGCTGGCAAGGCCAGGGACTGCATCGAGTATCATCGTCTGTTCTAGCATGGTTTATATGGTTGGATACCCTTCCTAATGCCAACCACTCTGCCGAGTGTACTGGCTGCTCTTTATGTGGCATTAGCACGAGTGATTTTAACATGGTTTTATCCACATTAAAAGCACTTTGTCAACATTAATTAATACAATTTGTTTGGCAATAGTAGTTTCTTCTAACTGGTGACATAACAGGAAATAGTTGCTAATGAGCTGGCATAGAAAAGTGTTAGAGTGAATGTAATAAAGTCTGGTTATGATCAAATTTGGATTAAGTTCCTTCCCACTATTTTTTCTTTTTCTACAGCATTGATCTGTATATGTTCAAGCTAAATATCAAGGTTGCATCAATCTCACCAGTGTGGCAGCATCCACAAAATTTATGAGCATATTTTTGCTGCTCATCTTCTGACACTCATCATCATTTAACTGTCATGTGAAACCCAGACAAGGAGACATGATTACTTTTGGTGCACTCACATATACACATGACAGACTTTGAGTTTCTGCCTACAAAATCCACTCACAAGCTTTGGTTGGCCCAAACTTTATTAGAAGACACTTGTCCATGGTGCTCTGCATTGGGACTGAATCTGAAGCTATGTAGATGGGAAGTAAACTTCTTAACCACAAAGCCTTGTTTGTATCTATTTTAAAAGTATGTACTAACTATAAACAACAAGCTAAAAATGTTCAGTTATCTTCTGTAAGTCAGTGCTGATGTTATGAAGTTAACTTTACAATATCAGTCTCTTGTATTAAAATCTCTCAGCTTCAACCAAAGTTTTTTGCCTGTGATGTTGCTAAATTATTTGAAGTACATTTGAGATTATTAATTGAAAACTACTATTTCATCATCGTTTTCATGTGCACTTTTCCATTCTTGCATGGATCAGATGGAGTATTTTGAAGCAGATGTTCTCTAGTTTGATGTCCTTCTTGTCACCAGTTTTCAAGCTAGGTAATATTTCTCTGTCAGAATATTGTAAGTGAATGACACTGCTTGTATGATAGCGATATTCATTGACAACTATTATGTAATGTCAAGATAACGAGACACAAACGTATTCATGCACCTACACCAATATTTACATTCATACACATAGTCAATAGGCTTCTTTTAGTATCTGCCTACCAAACGGGCAGCACAAGACTATAGTTGAAGATACTTGCCTAAGGTGCCATATTGTGGTATTGAACCTGAAACCATGTGGTTGAGAAGCAAACTCCTTCACCATATGGCCACACTAGCACCTATAAGGCATGGTGTGTGTGAGCTGGCAGAACACATTACAAGATATTAACACTTTTCATGTCCACCTGCCTGAGATTGCCCTTGGTTTGGTAATATAAATTTTCCGTTTTAACCCTCTAGTATTCAGATTACTCAGTCAAGTGTAATGCTTATTTATTCACATTATTTTGAATTAATCATACAGTATCTCATAATTATGAGATTTCAGTGATGTGACTTTTTACTTTTTAGTATGACTTTATAGGGTAAGTGTGAGGGGTCAGATCTGGCCAGTTTGAACTTAAAACAGAATATTTGGGGTAGATATGACCAGTTTAAATGCTAAAGGGTTAAAGTGATCCAAATTAAAACCTTCCATCAAAATATCATGTTAATTTATGGTCTAAACACTGGTTTAATAATGCAGCTATTTTACTCCACTCTTCTGGGTGGTTGGTGTTCGGAAGGACATCTAGTTGTAAAAACCATACCAAAATAGACTCAGAAGTCTGGTGCAGGTGCCTGCCTGGCCAGCTCCTGTCAAACTGTCCAACCTACGCTAGCACAGAAGGCAGACTTTAAATGACCATGATGAGGATGATTAACAACTATTTTAAACAAAGGCAGTGTATGTCTACAGAAATTTCGTAACAAAAAGGTTAAAGATGTTTTAAGTAAATCAACTCTCTCTTTGCTCCTTTGATAAGTACTTAATGCCTTGTAAACAAACTCCTGTAAATTATAATGTTGCAACTTTACTGAAGACTTCGACCAATATTTGAAGGAGTTTTAGACCTGTTTTTACAAGTCTTTGCTGAACTAGTAATTGATAGAACTTGAGGGATGCAAGTTGATTTACTTTGCTTTTGGTTTGGATACAAGAGCTATAGGTTTCACATTAGTACACCATGGATGTTCTCTTCTGCCATAACAATACATCAGACATTCACATCTGCTGGACAGCTGAACTTTACAATAGTACATACAATAGATTTGTTGTGATTGCACCGGATTGCTGCTTTTTATGTTTCACCAGTATTTATTCCTTGTTTTCAAAAGTGTAAATATATTCCAGTTCTGGGGTGATTTTGGTTTGACAATTAGTTTTATAGACAAATGGTTTACTGTAGCTTTCTCCAAGCCAGTATAAGGGTGTGTACTTAACTATAACATCAATTATAGTGTTTTTTTACTACTTACATTGGTGAATAACTGCTTACAGATTTGGTGCACAGGCGTAGCTATGATATAGATACAGCCATGGCTGTATAGTAAGAAGCTTGCTTCCCAACCACATTGGTTCTGGATTCAGTCCCACTGCGTGGCATCTTGGGCAAGTTTCTTTTATAGCCTCAGGCTGACCAAAGCCTTGTGAATGGATTTGGTAGATTGAAACTAAAAGAAGCCTGCCATGTGTGTGTATGTGTCTCTTTGTGTCTGTGTTTGTTCTCCCACCATTGCTTGACAACTGATGTTGGTGTGTTTACATCCCTGTAATGTAGTAGTTTGGCAAAAGAAACTGATAGAATAAATACTAGGCTTACAAAGAATGTCATAGGATCAATTTCTTTCACTAAAAAGCCCTTTAAAGTAGTGCTCCAGCATGGCTGCAGTGAAAAATGACTGAGACAAGTAAATAAATAAAAGAATTACTATTGACTGGATGTGACCTTTAACCTTTTGGTTGATAGAGCAAAAGGTTAGAGGTCACAGTTTATTTTGACAAATGAACATTTGTATTATATAATGTTTAAGTAAAGTTAATTGACTCTATAGACTTATTGGAAAATATATTTCCTAAAAATATTATTTTCAAATTTTGGTACATCAACAACATTGTACAATTGATAGTTATTTTATTGATCATGAAAGGGAGGAAAGGTGAAGTTAACTTCACTGGAATTTGAACTTAGAACACAAAGTCAGATAAAATGCCGCTAAGTATTTTGCTCAATGTGCTAATGATTCTGCCAGCTTTTCACCTTACCTAAGAATGAAATATTAAATAATATTAAATATTGTTTATAATTTGATACCTTATTTTGCGTATATTTAAGCCTTTGAACATGAGTGGCTAGTTTTGTGAGTACTAAAGGCTCTGTACCTGAAACACAAGTGTGTTTTCTGGTCTCCATATATATAAACGAGCAAAACGCCCCCCGTCCAATGGACGGTGCTGAGTTGTCAAATATTTAAACCAAATTTTCACAAAACAACTTGTCCGACCGTCCCATAGGCCTCCCCTTTGAGAAACACTGATTTAACCTAAATTTGAGACACCAGCAAAAGAAGAAATAAAGATAGATTTTTTTCTATTCCAAAGAAAAACGATTTTATTCACACAAATATACAACCGAAGAGTTTAAAGTACAAGTAAGTACATCGCAACAGCTGATGTACTTGTGCATACAAATGCATGTACCCATGGCTTTATCGATCGCATTCTCACCTGGAATTGATTTTTGTAATTTTGTCAAGACTTATACATACTCTGATACTGTCGGTATCTAAATATCAAATTTGAGCGCAATTGGATGGAGGATGCCCGAGATCCTAGAAGACACACACACACACACACAGACAGAACAGATTTTATATAATAGATGTATATAAATGTCACCATTATCATCATGTAATGTCTGTGTTCCATGTGGGCATAGGTTGTACAGTTTGACAAGATCCAGTGTGTCCAAAGATTGCATCTCGGACATATATATTTAATGTGGATGAATTTGTTGACCTACATGTCATCCTAACTGACCAGCAGGTGACTTCTATGAGCCAAACAATGGAATTGGTATTTATTTGATATCTATTATTTAAACAATTCAGCAGAAGTGCGTATGTTTGTGTATGAATATATGCATGTGCGTGTGTGTGTGTGTATAGATATGTATGCGTATGATGTATGTATGTGTGTATAGATGCATATATTAACCAAAGGTTACACTTGGTTATTGGTTGCATGTGAATGTATTCTACATCCTATTTATTGCACACACAATATGTATGCTATCTTGTACATAAATACCCAGACGTTAATTATGCCACACTAAATGGAACATACTATTTTGAAATTCTCCAGTTGCTTCTCCTGTTTCTCAAGTTGTTTCTTTGACTTGTACTCACTCACCCATTTCTGTTGTTGAATTGCTTACTCTTCCTCTGTACTCTCTCTCTTAGTATTTCCCTGCTTAGAAGTAGTTGTACTTGAATGCGTGTAGACATGGCTGTGAAGTTAAGAAGTTTGGGTTCCACCCATGTTGTTTTGGGTTCAATCCCACTGTGTGTCTGTTATATTAGGCAACTGTCTTCAGTTATAATCCTTGCCTGACCAAAACTTTGGAAGTGTATTTGGTAGACAGAAACTGAAAGAAGCCTGTTGTGTATATGTATGTGTTACTGTCACATTGCTTTTACTTTGAGTGATAGTTGTAAACAAGTGTCACCATGTAAGTGGTGGTCTTCATTCCTAACCATATGGTTCCAGGTTCAATCCCACTGCATGGTACTTTATGCAAGTGTCTTCTGCTGTAGCCTAGGGCCAACCAAAGTCTGGTGAGTGATTTGGTAGTTGAAAACTGAAAGAAGCCCTTTGTATATATTAATATTTATATCTATATGACTGTTTGTTCCTCCCACCACCACTTGACAACTGGTGTTGGTGTGCTTTTGTCCCCTAACTTGGTGGCTTGGCAAAAGAGACCGATAGAATAAGTACTGGGTTCTGTAAAAAAATAAATCCTGGGGTTGACTTGTTTGACTAAAACCCTCTGAGGCAGTGCATCAGCATGGCTACAGTCAAATGACTGAAACAAGTAAAAGAATAAAAGAATTACAATGAAACAAGTGAGAGTTGGTAACAGGAGGGGCATCCAACTATAGAAAATCCACCAAACAAATTCTGACCTATACAAGCATTGAAAAGTGGATGTCAAAGTGATAATGATGTATTATATGTGTGTATGGCTTCCTTTGTTTTGATATCACATACTAATTGTAAACATCACACAAATAATGTCATTTGTTTGCAATCTTCCATAGAACCCTGTCCAACCATCCACACTGCTCATTTTTGAAGGACGAGTGGAAATATTACTTAACATGTGAGTGGTGACAAGAAGAACCTGTAGAAATTTTGCCTTGATGAATTTTGACTAATCTAGGCAATCACAGGAAAGTGGATATTAAAATGATGATCTTATAGATGTCTAATGTTTGTAAATATTTGTCTAGTGCAGGGGTTCTTAACAATTTTTTAGCTGGGAATCCTTTTCATGACTATTTTATTCTGGTGGACCCCCATAGCCATTCTATGTTTAAAAATTAGTTTCATAGAATGTCTTCTAAAATAACTATTTTGGTTGAACTATTGTAAAATGTTAGAGAAAGAAGCCTGTTTTTTGCAGTACATATCAATACATACATCTAAAGCAAAATTTTTTCAGGGACCCTTAAAATACTACTGAGGATCGCCAATTTACTATTTTGTTGTGTGGACCCCCAAAAATCTTATATGGATCCTGGTTGAGCGCCACAGGTCTAGTGATTTATTAAAATCTTGCTGATGAGTAACCAAAGCATGCTACACATTTACTTTATCCTTTGCACTGATGTATATAGCCTGCAGAGCATTTATAGCAGTATCATGTATAGTAGACACATCAGCTACATGTTCAAACACTTTTGGTGATAGGTAATTAATGAAGGGATTCAGCTTGATATCTTGGCCATTGACTGGTAGCATTGCCACGAAGTTTTGAAAAGTTTTCTACCAGTGTAGCTGTTGTTGAGCATCACATGTATCATTGGGGTTAGCATCCAAACATTCAGGGCAATTTTTCTAAGCCCTGTAAAAAAACTTGGAAGGTTGGGCCTCCAACCAGGCCTTTTGCGATACCCTTAAAGTCAAGAAATTTTCAGTAACCCCCTCATGTATATATATATATAAACACTTTACCTTTGTTAGGTTATAGTTCATATATGCGTGTGTGTGTGTGTGTGTAAGTTACAGAATAACTCTTAACATCTGATTATTAAAATTATTAGTAATTATCTATCTATCTATCTATCTACCTATCATAAATGGTGATGTTAAATGTATTTTCATAAACAAATATTTTATAATATTTCTTAAAATTTCTTTAGGATCTGTTTAAATTTGTTTGTTTGAATATTATATCTACTTGTATTAATGTGTCTCTTACATTTCGATGGATGGATCAGAGGAAGGAATGGAAAGCATGTTAAAGAGATGGGAGAGGAGATAAACATTGGAGTTGCTTGAGTAGATTGCCAAGTTCAGCTTATAATGTGTTGATGATATTTGATGAGGTCCTATGAGATTTCTCACCTGTATAGGTTGAGTTCAATCAAACCTTACATACAACACAGCTAATTTACTGTTCATTTTCAGGTTAAATTATAGTCACACATCGAGGTCATGTGATTGATCTAACTGCCCAGACAACATTTTACAAGTTGTTGAAAATAACACATAATAACATATATATATATATTATATATATATATATGTATGTATGTATGTGTGTGTATGTGTGTGGCAGTCATTTTGCTTATGTAATGAATTGCTGATTTTTATATAATCATTTAATGTCCACTTTTCCAAGCTGATGGAATTTGTTTGAGACAGCTTTTCTATAGTTCCATACCCTTCCTGTTGTCAACCCTCAGCCATGCATATTCTTTTATTCTTTTACTTGTTTCAGTCATTTGACTGCGGCCATGCTGGAGCACCGCCTTTATTCTTTTGTAAGCCCAGTACTTATTCTATCAGTCTCTTTTGCCGAACCGCTAAGTAACGGGGACATAAGCACACCAGCATCGGTTGTCAAGCAATGCTAGGGGGACAAACACACACATGCATATATATATATATAATATATATATATATATATATATATATATATATATATATATACATATATACAACGGGCTTCTTTCAGTTTCCGTCTGCCAAATCCACTCACAAGGCTTTGGTCAGCCTGAGGCTATAGTAGAAGACACTTGCCCAAGGGGCCACGCAGTGGGACTGAACCCGGAACCATGTGGATGGTAAACAAGCTACTTACCACACAGCCACTCCTGCGCTGTATATTCTTTTATTTTTTTTTTCAGTCATTTGACTGTGGTCATGCTGGTGCATCAACTTGAAGGGTTTTTTGTTAAATGAATCAACTCCAGTACTTATTTCTTTTTAAAGCCTGCTACTTATTCTATTGGTCTGTTTTTGCTGTGCCATTAAGTTATGGCAACGTAAACACATCAATACCAGTTGTCAAGCAGTGATGAAAGGGAACTGACACATACACACACACAGATATATACATACACACATACACATATAATATACACGACAGGATTCTTTCAGTTTCCATTTACTGCCAGCCTCGACTGGCCCCCATGCCAGTGGCACATAAAAATCACCATCCGATCGTGGCCGTTGCCAGCCTCGCCTGGCCCCCCCGTGCCAGTGGCATGTAAAAAGCACCATCCGACCATGGCCATTTGCCAGCCTCATCTGGCACCTGTGCCGGTGGCACGTAAAAAGCACCCACTACACTCACGGAGTGGTTGGTGTTAGGAAGGGCATCCAGCCGTAGAAACAATGCCAGATCAGACTGGGCCTGATGCAGCCTTCTGGCTTCCCAGACCACAGTTGAACCGTCCAACCCATGCTAGCATGGAAAGCGGATGCTAAATGATGATGATGATGACTAACAAGGTGCCATGGAGTGGAACTGAATCTGGAATCATGTGGTTGGGAAGCAAGCTTCTTACCACACAGCCATGCCTGCGCCTATATAAATATACAGTAATACCATGCCATATCACTGTTCACCTATCGTGGTTTAATACTTAAAATTACGTTGATTCCTCTGGTGTTGTTTTGCATTTATAATAAAATAAATATATACAAATTATAAAAATAAGAAAACAAAATATACAGTACAGTACCGTTTCTACTTCGTGGATTTTCACCTATCATGCGGTTTTTTTGGAATGTAACACCTGCAATAGTCGAGGGATTACTGTATATGTATGTATGCATATGTGTGTAAGAAAAAGATGACACAGGAAAAACAGTGGTTATGTTATGAACTTCATTAGCTTACAACTGTTTCTGCTATAAGATGCAGTGGACTCTTGGTTGAGTATAAAGTGCAATTTATTTGAGGAAAAAGAATTACAATTTTGCAATATTTGGGGAAGACACTACCAGTGAGAAAGTCATTGCTGATGTATATAAAAAAAAGTGCATGTCCAAAAAGCAATTAGATTTACTTATATATATAAAAACACATGTATATTTAAAAGCCTTGTGAGTGAATTTGGTTGATTGAAGCTAAAAAGCCTGCGGCATATTTATAAGCATATGTTGTGTGTTTGTCACATTGTCTTGACATTGTATGGTGGTTGTAAACAAATATCTCCATCATACAAATGGTTTTTGTTTTTCTCTCCAGTCTCCTATGCTTGCAAAGGAGTTGATTGTGGTAAATTTTCTATAACTACATTACCCATCCTGTTGCCAACCCTCACCTGATTTGAAACAAGGTAATATTTCCCCCATGACTGGGCATATATTCAGGAAAACTGAATGAGGTATTCTACTTGTATGATACTGACTGCCATTCATAACTATTCCATGATGTCAAGACACAGACGGTCACACCCACAGACACACAAAAAATGTGGTAGGCTTCTTTCAGTTTCCATTCACCAGATCCATTCATAAGGATTTAGTCAGCCTTAGGCTATAACAGAAGGTACTTGCCCAAAGTGCTAAGCAGTGACAACGGACCTGAAACCATTTGGTTAGAAAGTAAAAATTGGTAATGTAATATTTTAAAAAAGATTATTAGCTGTTCAGTTAACTGTTTTGTTGATATATTACGTGTCCCACCCATGCTAAGATGGAACACGGACGTTAAATGATGATGATGTTCCAAATTAGCATTCTGGTGTGGAACACACTAAATTTATACACAACAAATTTAGAGGTGATTTCAAAATGGGAACTAGGATTGTGTCATTGTTATTAGAAACGATAGCAACCAGTGCAAAACAAACTTTGTAGTTTTTACTTTCATACTTTTTCACCCTACAATCTGATCCCACTATAGTTGATTTTGCTTTTCAGCCTTATAAAATTTATTTTAAGTGCAGTTGATAGTTGAGGCACTAACGAAAATGATCTCTGTTTAACGATGTGGATTCAGTTGTTTGATCAATCGAATTAACGTAAAATCAGGTGACGCAGTGTCGCAGTATGAGACAAGGCTTTCGAAGTGTAGGTACAATCAACTATCTCATGGCTTCTACCAAGTTTTACTCACTTGAGTTAGATAGACCAACGACAAAGGTTAAAGTCACTTGCCCAAGATGCCACAGAATGGGATCGAACTCGAGCCCTTGTCGATTTCGATGCGAGCTTCCTTACCATTCAGCCATGCTGCACCAAGCGAAATTCCTCTTATCCTTAACGGCTTCACATTTCATTCCCTTATATTAAATGTCAGTCAAGTTTTAGGGCGGCCTAATTGATTGATTCCTGTCGATTAATTTGATTTCGAGGATGTTGTCTGCTCTCAATCGTTATTTTAATCAAACCTCAATCGTGTGTGCTAGCTCACGTTTGTGTTGACAAAGATGAGATATGATAATTGAGGTCTTACGATTGATTGCGGGAAACTGCTTTAAAAAATTCATCATGTGTACTTGCGCGCGAACGCACACACACACACACGCTCGCACACACACACACTCGCACACACACACACACGATCAATACTGGTATGTAGAGTATGAACATTCATTTCATGCCACACCCAGGTGAAGGGACCACATATAATTTGCACTTAGCTCCATCCATACAACAGTAATTGCATCGTGGAAGATGTTTATAAACCTACAGTTGTTTGTATGTTAGGTATTTTGACTGTCATACCAAGTCACATGTACTATTTTTTCTCCAATAATTAATATGATATGTATGTATTATATTAATTCTCCCAATACACACTGTCGACTGTTTGTGTGTGTCGTGCAATTTGATGGCTGCCCTGTGTCGGTAGGTGATGCCAGTGTGACTAGCTTCCACCGACCAACTTCCCCATCCAGAGAGTCTTTGATCACTTGATATATATTCATGACAAATGACGTTAACTGAACTAGTTTGCTTCTGGTGATCGGTTTTGGTTGAATGAACGATGCGACAGTTTGCTAGCCTATGGAAATCTCTAAGTAACATATTCTGAAAATATATCAGTTCTATGAAACCAGATGGACACAAACGCATTGCGCCATGCTGCTGCTGTTGCTGTGTTATTGTTAGTGGTCTTGAAAGTTGTTTTGTGTGTGCGTGTGTGCGCGTGTGTATAATATATTTTGTATGATCTGTTTTATATATAAATGTATGCGCGTGTGTGCATATGTGTAGATACAACGTAAAGGAGATGAATGGCATTTTTTTTTTACTGCAACGCGAACTGAATGTATAAATGGTCGACCACACCCAAAATTACTGACCGAGGTGGAGTCGTGTCATTGTGACATCCTTGCTCCTTTCTTCATCTTTTACTTCACTACTGTCAACCTTCTCAGTCAAAACTGTTTCAATTTATTCAGTCATCATATCGTTTATAACCAACAGGTGCCTGTGTGAGTGTATGTGTGTGTAATTAATATGCTGCCGGTCTATGTTTTTAAAGATTTTATCCATCACACTTTATTTTTACTTTGAATATAGCCAAGGCTTTTTTTTTTAATATTCTACTACCGTCTTATGATAATAAAAACAACTGTTCACGGTGAGACATGCTCAGTGATCCAAATTTTACGAATCGGTTTCGGATCCCAGCTTGAGCTATTTCCTTTTACAAATCCCTGGGAGAAACTTGCACGTCGTATCTTCCGGTATGTCTTTTTTCTTTTTTTTTTTTTACGTAAAATATTAAAGTTTCCTGCTGGTGTATGAAATATTTTTATTATCTCAAAGTATTATTAGATTGACAGAAACTTGTGCAGTGACTAGAGTGACCATCGCTATGTTGTCCAGCTCCTGTTTCCCTTCCCTGTTCTGATTTCAAACCCATCGTAATCGACTTTACTTTTCGATCCCCTCCCTCCTTTCACACCTGCCACTGGAGATCAATAAAACGATCATCGAATCGAGTATATCTCCTCAACAAATTTCTGGTCTGGTGCCAATTTTAAAAATATCTCTTTCCTAATTCAAATCCCGCAGGAAAATGATATTCTTGTCGATCTTTATTTCATTGGCTTTGGAAATAAGAAAATCACCGACGAGTATATTTGCTCTATTTAAAAAAAATATTTTAAAATGGCCTTGTCAAACGAAATCACTTTTCTCCTCCGTATCAAGTAATCAAAATTATATCATTATTGGCTTCCATAGTCAACTGCCACAAAATCTCTAATGATTATATATTTTTGTCATTTTTTTTGTATGAAGTAATACATTTATCCGCATTTGTGTATCGTATTTTGTGGTATTTTTACGACTGATACAATCCATTGACTTACACCAGCAAATGTTTGTTTTAAAATATCTTATATCTTTATATTTTATACAAGATGAAATTAATAGAAAGTTGTTTTTTTTTTAATTATTAAAGGAACGCAAACATTTTTTTCTCTAGCAGACATCCCTGAACCATTTACTAGAATTTATTATATTCCTTTATTTACTTCTTTGCTCTTCGACAGGAAAATTTCCTCTCGAAACTCATTTAATTTGTTTATTGATGGCTTGGTGGTTAGAGTGTTTGATTCATAAGATTGGGAATTCGATTGCTGGACATTGTGGCGTATTGTGTTCTTAAACAAGGCACTTCATTTCATGTTGCTCTAGTCTACTCAGGTAAAATGAATAATGCTCTTGTGCTGGCGCAGTCCTTTTTGCCTAGCTGTGTCAAAGGTGGAAAGGCCAAGAGAGTATCAAGGTCTGCTTGGTCTGCTATATAGGTACCAAGACATTTAGTGAAAGTATGGTACATGTTACCATATCAAACTCGCCTGTGAATGATGTGATGTGGAGTCTTTGTTTTATTCATTTGCAAATATGTATCCTTGAGATCTTATTCATAGAATCCCGACAGTATATTGTACTTTGATATGGTTTTGATTTTTATTTACAAGAAAGTGTTCCTTCTGTAGCCCCAAGGCAAGTAGCCCCAACTTTCACTAATTTCTACTGTAACTATATTGAGTTAAACTTATTTGTGAAGTTTTTGCTTAACTCTATAAGGTTGAACTAAAAGCTGTACAACAAAATGTTTCTTGTTTAAAAATCCTGGATTTGTATGATGGTGTTTGTGTAATATTGGTAATAATCTGATTCTTTCAAACTGATCGTATGAGAAAGATTAAGCTTATTTATTGTATGATGAATTTAATGCACCAAAAAGAGAAAAATAGATTGCAAGTCTATTAATTATCATCTAACAAATATCAGTTCTCAACAGGGGTCCATTTAAAATTTTGTAGTTAAAATTAATGTGCAATAAATTGGTTATATTCCTGCAGTACACAAAATATTTTAACTATTTTTTAAATACAATTCCTAATAATATTTATTTATAAAATATATATGATTTTTTAAACATTGCATGGCTAGGAGGGTCTATCTTTGTATTAATGGAACCCAAGGGATCCATAGGCAAAAAAATGATTGAAAAACACTGGACAAATATCTTTAAACCCTTTTTATACAATCCCATCAGAATCTGCCTCTGATCTTCTGATACAAACTTTGTGTTTTAAAATGGTCTAAATGTAAAATCTTCCCCAAAATTTCATGTTAATTTATGTTTCAAACATTAAATAATGATAAAGTTATTTTGTTAAATTCTTCATTATTCTGATAATAATAGGTTTGAATTGCAATATGGTAACAAAAAGGTCAAGTTTTCCCATTTATATTTTCATTCAATTTGATTGTTACTATTTGTTTCAAGTCTATTCGATCTTGGAAGTATTCCAAGTCCTGGATCATTCATACTTAAACACTGTGTTGTTCATAGCAGTTGGAGGCAATATAGCATTACACGACTACAGCAAGTACATAATCACTGGATCAGAATTCATAATTAGCAAGTATTTATTGGATCTCAAAAACATTCTGAGTGTTGGATTGACAGTAAGCAGCCAGTCAGTCAATAATTAAAAAAAAGGCTGAAGACAGTATGGGGGGGGGGGGAGAAGGAGCTGTGGGCTTATTGCTGCTCTTGTTATTAGGTTAAACTGATTCATAGTGATTTGGTGCTGATGAATTGGTAGATCATTAGAATGTTGGATAGAATGTGAATTTTAAATCCTAATAAATTCATCATTGCTTTTCATCATTTCCTTGGGTAGTCACACTGGGTAGCACCTTGGGCAAGTGTTTTCTGTTATAGCTCCATGCCAACTAAGAAAGTAGCATATTGTATGTGTGTGTGTATCCTGCCACATTTTTTCCTTTTTCCATTCTTTTCTGTTGAAGAGCACGGGCTCAAAATGTCAAAGACTTTTCCATTTTCCCCAACATCAAACTAATACACCTTGCTTGTTGTTCCCTCACCTGTCTCTGCCTTTTGTTTTTTGTACATTTGAACTGTGCACATGCACGCACACACACACAGATGTGTGTGTGTATCTAAACCTTGACATTGTGTGATGGTTGTAAATAAACATCACCTTCATACAAGTGATGTTCTAGTCTTCCATGGAAAATATTTCTGGTCAGGGGAAATATTACCTTGCTTGGAAGCAGGTGAGGGCTGGTGGCAGGAAGGACATCAGACCATAAAATATCTGTCTTAAATTCCATCTAACCAATACAAGCATTAAAAAGTGGATGTTAAATGATGGTGATGGTGATGGTGGACTGGTGAAACTGTTGAAGAGTTGGGCTAGATGTCTTTTGGTTCCAGCTCTTAATGTTCTGACAGCAACAGTTGTAATGAAACTGTTGTCAAACTGTATCAATCCAAGTCAGGGGCCTTCACTTTGGATAAACATTGATGGTATAGAGAGGTGAGACTTGAATGTATGAAAAAATATCAGTCTTCCTGTAGAATTCTTTCTCAAGCCTGCACTTACATATGTAGATGCAGGGCCAACCTTCAATATAAACTAATTGCTTGGCACTGGTATGGTGCAGGAATATACTGTTACCAATTTTTGGTCTTTTCTGGTAAGTATTAAATAGATCCATGAGGTTTTTGGTAATCAACAGTGAATCTTTGGTTGTCAGATTAACCTAATCTTACTTACTGTCATGTAATGTAGAGTTATCTTTGAGGGTCTGTAAATGTCAGACGTTTTAAGTATTTTGTATACTGTTACTGCTTTCAGATATTGGTCTGTGGCCATTTTGGCATACATTCTTGAAGGATGCAAACCAGTAAATTGACTGTGTTACTTATTTTGGTGGCATCAGAATGATAAAAGGCAAAGTTGATCTAAGTAGGATTTGTTCTTAGAACATAAAGGAATGTAGCTAGCTAAACACCTGTCCTTTGAGCATGCGTGTGTGAATGTATATACAGGGGTTGGACAAATTAATGGAACACCTAAAAAATATCAAGCAAATTTATTTTAATATGGGGTAGGACTGCCTTTGGTAGTAATTACAGCTTGAATTCTATGAGGTATGGACTCATACAAAGTTTGAATTGTTTCCAAAGGAATGTTCTTCAGCTAAAACAGTCTCCAGTTCTTATAGTGATGATGGTGGAGGATATCGACTCTTTACTTGTTTTTCTAAAATGCACCATAAATGTTAAATAATATTGAGATCTGGGAACTTTGGTGGCCAGATAAGATGTTCAACTTCACTAGAATGTTTTTTGTGCCATTCAGTAACAACTTTATCTGTGTAAATTGGTGCATTATCATCATGAAAGATGGCATTTCCCTCTGGAAACAGTTCCGCAATCATAGGATGAATTTGATCAGATAAAATGCTTAGTCTTGACTATTAATTTTGCCATGAAAGGAAACCATTGGGCTAGTGGATTTCCAAGATATAGCCTCCCAGATCATCACAGATCCTCCATGTTTAACAGTTGGAAGAAGGTAGTCTGGGTCAAATACTTCTTTTGGCTGTCTCTGTACGTATACTCGGCTGGTGGTCAGAAGTAAGGTAAAGGATCACTCGTTTAAGAAATTGACATTCTTCCACTGCTCTGGGGACCAATTCTGTAGGTTTTTATTCCACTCTAAACGCTTTACAATGTTTGTTTTTAAAAGTAGTGGTTTTCTGATTGCAGCCCTCCCATGAAATCTGGCTTTGTGTAGCTCCTGGTGAACAGTTTTTGTGGAAACTGGGTTCTGAAGGTGGTCATTAAGCTCTGCAGTAATTTTGGGAGCTGTACTTTTGCGATCCTTTCTAACAATTCGTGTAAGAGTCCGACAGTCCCTAGCTGAAAGTTTTGGTTTTCTTCCAGAGTTTTGTTTCAACAAGGTTTTTTCCTCTTTCTCAAAGGCTGTCATTACTTTCGAGACAGTACTTCTTGATACACCAAACATTTCGGCTGATATTGGTATGCTAGTGCCTGCCATACGAACACCAACAATTTGACCTCTTTGAAAGTCTGATAGATCTGTCATTTTAATGAATTTTAGTTGCCTTTTTCTGATGATATCTGAAAAGAAACAGCAATTTTAGCAAAACATATTAAGCAACACTATAATAAATCAAAAAACATAAAAATAAACAAGCTTTTGACGGCTTTATAGATATTTCAAAATTATGATGCTAAGTGTTTCCATTATTTTGTCCAACCCCTGTGTGTATATGTATAAAGATCACACATCTCTCTCACTATCTTTTATCTTTTTTCAGTCATTAGACTGAGGCCATGCTGGGATACCACCTTGAAGTTTTAGTCAAATGAATCGTCCCCCCTCCCCCATGACTTATTTTTAAAGCCTGGTACTTATTCTATCAGTCACTTTGGCTGAACTGCTAAATTACGAAGATGCAAACATACCAACACTGGTTGTCAAGTGGTGGAATGGGGGGACAAACAGACACAAAGACATACACACACATAGATACATAGATAGATATAGATACATATATATATATATATATATATGATGGGTTTCTTTCAGTTTCTGTCTACCAAATCCACTCACAAGGCTTTAATCAACCTGTGACTATAGAAGGCACTTGCCCAAGGTGCCATGCCGTGGGACTGAACCTAGAACCATGTAGTTGGGAAGCAAGGTACTTTCTAAGCTTGTACCTTATATATATATATATATATATATATATATATATGTATAAAAATTATATATAAAAATACAAAATGGGACAAGAACGCAAAACACACAAAGAGACGACACAAAAAACGGACGGGTCATTCGAAGCCTCTAATCTTCAGTCAGGAACTGGATCATTCTAGCAATTTCGGCTGATTAATCCTGATATCGCTCTGATCCAGCCAGCCCCAAGGAAAAACTAAGCTGCAAGCATTAGATTTCTTGGAAAAAGGATTGAATGTCTCCCCCACTCTCTCACATTTCTCTGTCTTTCTCACTTTGCACCACTGATTCTGTTGCCAAGCCAATCCTTGCTCTGTTTCTCCCCCCCCCCCCGGTGTCTTTGTCCCTCTTTTTCTCTCTCTCTTTAATTCCTTTGCCCCCCGGTTTTCTCTCTCTTCTTCTCTCCTCTCACGTGACCGCTGGTTAACTAGCCTTTCGGCCTTTGACCGACGCCACGACAACACCGTTTTCTTCGTCTGCCGCAAAGGCATTTATTTCAAAATACGCCAGCTAAGATAAGTTAAACTGTCTAAAGTTGTAAGACACCCGCTGTTTTTGTCCTGTTATTACTATTCTTGTTTTTTATTTTTGTTTTTTGTATTTATATTCGTGTGGCATCGTCCGTTTTTCTGTCCTTGTTTCGTATACATTCGATTCTTTTTCCAAGAAATCTAATGCTCGCAGCTTAGTTTTTCCTTGGGGCTGGCCGGATTGGAGCGATATCAGGATTAATCAGCCGAAATTGCTAGGATGATCCGGTTCCTGACTGAAGATTAGAGGCTTCGAATGACCCGTCCGTTTTTTGTGTCGTCTCTTTGTGTGTTTTGCATTCTTGTCCCATTTTGTATTTTTATATATAATTTTTATACATATATTATTGCGGCATAACGTACACCTTGTTCTCTTATGTATATATATATATGACAGCACTAAGCAGTGATGTATATAAAAACAAACTTATGTTACCAGTTCAAATATGCTTGAGGCATGTTTGAACCAGCAAGAAAGCCATTCACTGTATTTGTCATGGGGGAAATTTCTCACTGCAGATAAATAGGTACAAATACACTGGGTCAGCACACAGCACAACTTAACCAGACTGAGAGATGTATGTATTTCAGAGTGGTTATTTTGTTTTCTTCCACAGAGATTGGAAAGACAGGCACTGTGAACTGGTAACAAGTTTCTATTTATACACAGCTCTGCTTAGTGCTGTCACCCTGAATTTTATTTACTGCAAGCTGCTGAGTATCACAGTTAATCATTGAATGATGATAGGGATATCATAAGAAAGACCTGTCTCTCATATCAGTTTGTGGCACCTGCTTTTCCAGTCTCTGTAGCTGAAGAGGAGATCACTACTCTGAAATGCATGCATCCCACAGTCTAGTTAGGTGGTGCTGTAAGCTGACTTGGTGTATTTGTACCTATTTGTCTGCAGTGAAAAATTTTCAAAATACAATGAATGGCTTTCTTGCAGGTTCAAGCATGCCTCAAGCATATTTGAACTGGCAACAAGTTTGCATGTATATATATATATAATATATATATATATATATATATATATATATAATGTTCACATAAAAAGTTTATATAGTTATAATTAATCCTTCTCTAAAGATCCACATCATTTTGTTTAGTTGTGGTTTAACTTTCTGTTATTATACTTTTCTCATAAACCACTTTTGTTTATGCAATTAATATGGCACCTGTTTAGATTACTTCTGTGTGTAAACATTCTTGAGATGTTTCTTTATCTTTAATCTGTTGAGCTCAGCCATTTATCAGTCAAATTTGAATGCTTTTGCTTTTTCTAACTCAAGAAGCTTGGGTGATGAATGAGATTAATATCAGATCAGCATCACATAATTTAATGTTACAGAATGATTATGTCCAGTGCTACTCCAAAGAATGTCACAATGCTATTGGGTTGTCCAGAAAGTTTGTGCCAATTTATAGTAGCTTACCTTTCAACTTATTTTAGAACATGGTTGAGTCCATAAAATAGGATTTTACTACACTTCCATTTAGAACACAGTTTAAGCTATCTTTTCATGGAAGAAGGTTTATGTTCCTATAACCTGTGTTAATTCTGTAACCCTTTTCAGTTTCCATCTACTAGATCTACCCACAAGGCTTTAGATAGCCTGGGGCTATAGTAGAAGACACTTGCTGAAGGTGACATGTTGTGGGCCTGAGCCCAAGATCATGTGATTGGTAAATGAACTGCTTACTCACTCAGCCATACCTGTATACCTGTGCACACTCTCTTCTATCTATAGTAATACATTATTTAGTGTTGCATCATTAAACAATGATTTGTTTAAGCAGAGACAGTATTTTTAGTGCTACATCGCTACATTATTATTATTATAGCAAGCAGGCAAGGTGGCAAGCTGGCAGAATTGTTAGCATGATGGATGAAATGCTTAGCAGTATTTTGCCCGTTGCTATGTTCTGAGTTCAAATTCCACCGAGTTCAACTTTGCCTTATATCCTTTCAGGGTCGATAAATGAAGTACCTGTGAAACACTGGACGATGTAATTGACTTGTCCCCTCCCCCCAAATTTCAAGCCTTGTGCCCAAAGTAGAAAGGATTATCATTGCAAGCAGAAGCCATGGAAATTTCACATTTTTATAAAACTTCTTTTATTTTGCTGCATAAATGTATATGCCTTTATAACATCATTTCATTATTTAAAAGATTTCTATGTCAATGAGCGTATAATTCTCTGACATTGTCTTTTAGTTTGAATATTTCTCAAATTAAGCGACCATTCCATGTTCAGGTTTGCATGTTACTTTCTGTAAGTTCTTCCTCATATTCTGACTTGTATTTCATTCGTTTTATTTTGTCACACTTCTATCTATCTTTTGATATTATTGTATACAGTTAGTTTGCTGTTCAATGTCTAGGGAGTGTTCTCTCTTTGTATCTGTTAACTTTTCTCAGATACCATTAGTATCCTGCAATTTCATGTTCAATCTTGTCGGCTCTTTTTCATTTTATCTCTTGGTTTTATCCCAAGTTTATTGTGTTTTCCTTTCTCCTTTCTCTTTGTTCGTCACTTGTCCATTGCCTGTATCCTCTCATGTCTTATTCTTTCATTGCTTCAGAGACTTTGATTTTATTTCATAGAGAATGTTCTGTAATAGGAAGTGAAAATAAATAGGTATTGCTTTGCTCAAGTGTAAAAAAGGTAATTAAGAATAACAAAGAACTAGAATATCTTTCTTGCTATCGTACTGTCTGCTGTCCCATGTTTGTAAAAGTGAAGGTGGAATAAAATAAATAAAATTTAAGAACAACATTTTTACCTCGAGAAAGAAATTCAGTAACTAGTGTCTTTTGAGAGAATTAACTTATCCTGGTGGCCATTTATTGTAAGGGAGATAATCATTTCTAGATAAATTTTGGTGGGATTACAAGTTTGAATTTTAAATTGAAGATCAACAAAAAAGATGCATTGGATATATGATTTAAGTTTTTTTGATTACTCATTACAAAATAAAATAAAAAATTTCTAAGCTTCTGTTAGAAATTGTCAGCATGACTTAACCTGAGGCAAATGAATTAAACTAAATTAAACATTTTCCATGTTTTCATCATAACTTTAGATAAACCTCACACAAAATTGCATTACATATTATGATGTAAAGTTATTAAAGACTAGCAGTATTGCCCGGCGTTGTTCAGGTTTGTAAGGGAAATAACTATAAAGCATTTTTAGAGTTATAGCCAAAAAACAGCAAAAAAATGGAAAAAAATGGTAAATTTTTTTTTGAGATTTAAAAAAGGTGGAGTTGCGTCCCCTAGACAGTTTGTGGTTTGTGTTTCTCATTGTCGACCCCATGTCGAATTTATCGATTTTTTTCAGAACTGGGGGAACTTTTCAAAATGTTCGCTGCGTTAGTTTTGAATTATGACATTGGGCTATGTGTGTGTCAAGTTTCATCAGAATCGGTTGAAAGCCGTGGTCAGGGTGAGGGTACAAGCAAACAGACACACAGAAACACACACAGACAAACTGCCGTTTATATATAGAGAGAGATTTGGAAGGTGTTAGAATGAGTGAGTTTTTGGAGTTTTCAGTCATTTAGCGATGTTCATTACCATCAGTTTTCTCTGTATTACTATTATAAATAGCCCCTCTATCTCATATCTATATTTATGCTATGTTATAATGACGTCGCCATCTAGAACTGTTTTCTTTAGTAATGCATTTTAGGAAAATGTCTAAAGTACTGCTTTACTTATTGTGTGTGCGTGTATATATATATGTTATGGGATTTAAAGATAATTTTTTTATCTTGCCTGTATAGTACTATTATTAATGCTGATTAAATAACAAAGGAATATTCAAGTTATTTATATCTATTTTTGAATCTTACCATTTTTTTTGACTCAGCATCCCTAATATTTATAGCTGTTGTTACTTGTAAACAAACTTTTTATTTTGACCTAGGCTGATATAAATGGTAGTTTGTAACTGGCCCTTGTCTCCCTCTCCACCCCCTCACACACATATACAATATCTTCATAATCCAATAAAAAAATAAAATAAAAACTATTTATTTCACATTTACACACTTAAGTGCACTTAATTCCTTGTAAGCTTTCCTTCCTGTTACCACATGTCCTGGTCAGGAATGTGGCTGAAAGATAAAAACAATGTCCTAGTCTTCAGAAATAAATTAAGTGATGACACTGGTTATTAGAAGTAACTATATAAATGTATAATAGACACAAGTGTGACTTTGTCTTGACATCACATGATTGTTGTAAATGAACATCTGGTTATTAATTTGCTATTTTTTGTGAAAAACATATCTGACTATGGGGAAATATAATCTTGCTTGGAATTAGGCAAGGTTTAAAAACAGGGAGGGCATCCAGCTGTAGAAAAACTGCCTCAGCATATTCTGTCTGACCCATGAAATGATGATAATGAAAAAAAAGAAAAAAATCCCTGACAGATCCTGTTGACAATGAGCTTGTTTAATAGTGAATCAAAATAGGGTCAGCAGAGATTTTGTTTTACTGACTCGCTCTCTGATCCTAATTCATTTTTTGTAAGAAAAAGATGATCTTCTACACAGGTATATTCATCATCATTGTTTCAACATTCACTTCTCCACAATTGCATGTGTCAGATAGAATTCATTGAAGCAGATTTTCTGCAGCTGGATCCTCTTCCTGTCACCAACCCATATCTGTTTCTAAGCAAGGTAATATTTCCTCATGGGCAGACATGTTTCCATGGAAAATTGGAAACAGATTGCATTGCTCATGTGAAAGTAATGCTTGTTTACAACTTTTGCATGAAGTCAAAACACACACACACACGTGTGTGTGTTCGATGGGCTTCTTCCAGTTTCCATCTACCAAACTCATTCAAAGCTTTAGTCAGCCAGGGATTATATGTAGAAAAAACTTGCCTAAGATGCTATGCAGCTGGACTGAACCTGAAACCATATGGTTGGGAAGCAACTTTCTTATTACATAACAAGCCATAAATATTTTTGTGTATTTAATTATCTATAAATGATTTCTCTCCATACAGAAAGAACACTTTATTGAGAGAGAGAGAAAGAGAGAGTTGGATATGCACTTGAAGGTGGAACATGTCCAGCGATTGCAGTTAATCTGGAGAGATAGAAGATGGACATGTTGAGTGTGAAGGATTATCTTGAGATAAGCAAACCACTTAACATCAAAAGTCAATGTATACAATGTCAGCCATTGTATGCCTGCAATGTGATGTCTGTATATGATGTATATTGTGAAAAACATCGTGAGTTGTTGACATATGGAGAATATAGAAAAATGAAATTGATGGATAGGGTTCTTAAATAAAAAGTGTAGGAATTGAATAGCTATATCAGATCTAAGAAAACTAGAGATCACACATAATTTATATGCAGATTCATCCTGCTTCTTCTTTCTAGCTTCTTCCTTGCAACTTACGCTTACTGGTTGAGGCTGACTCATAAGGGCTGGTTTCCCAGTTTCATGGTGTATAAGTTCTCCAACTGGATGGGATGTCGGTCTGTCACAAGATTTCTCATTGTTGCCCAGTCCAGGAATCGAAACCACAATCTTACAATCATGAGTCCAACACCATAACCACTAAGCCGTGTTCCTCCACTGAGGGGATAGAGAACTGTCATGAGCTGTAAGATTTATTGGGCTAGAGCTTAATTGGTTTCTATGGTGTATAAATAACTGAGACTACAATACTTAACCATGAATTGGATGATGGTCTGTTGTAGGGTTAACTTCTAAGCTGCTACTGGAGTCATTTACAGCTGAGTAGATTAGAGCATTGTGAAATGAAATGTTCTGCTCAAGAACACTATGCATCACTCTGTCTGGGAATCAAAACCATGATCTTACAATTGTGAATCCAATGCTCTGATCACTAGACCACGTGACTTCATGGTTGAGGAGAGCCAGGCTGTTAATTGTGTATGATATCATAAAGAACCTCAGTTCTATGTATCTACATATATATTTTTTTAGATGTAAAATTAACCAAGTGGACAGGTTATTGGATTAGCAATCTCCAGGTACTGAGTTCTGATGTATTACAGGTGTTCCATTCTGTATTTGAATGGTACACTTTGTTCTATGTTCCCTAGTTAACACAGCTGTTGGGAGTAGCTGGAATGGTACCAATAATTGGTATGTAGGCTAAAACATGGAATATATTATAACTGGGAGCTTGGGTTGGTAGGTAGGGGACATTCAAGCTACAACAATAACTACTTGCTCCTTTTAATGTTGTTGGATTGGGTTTAACCCTTTTGTTACTATATTTCTGTTGAAATTAATTTTGAAACTAAAGAATTTAGAGAAATAATTTAGTGGTTATTAACTTGGGGTTTGCAACATAAATGAACATGAAACTTTGATGGAATGTTTTAATTTAGATTACTTTAACTCTTTAGCATTCATATTACTTTGTCAAATGTGATGCTTGTTTATTCACATTCATCATCATCATCGTTTAACGTCTGCTTTCCATGCTAGCATGAGTTGTATGATTTGACTGAGGACTGGTGAACCAGATGGCTGCACTAGGCTCCAATCTTGATCTGGCAGAGTTTCTACAGCTGGATGCCCTTCCTAACGCCAACCACTCCGAGAATGTAGTGGGTGCTTTTACGTGCCACTAGCACGAGGCCTAGTCAGGCAGTACTCAAATGCCATGATCAAATAGTGTTTTTTATGTGCCACCTGCACAGGAGCCAGTCCAGTGGCACTGGCAACAACTTCGCTTGAATGTTTTTTCACGTGCCACCGGCACAAGTGCCAGTAAGACGACACTGGTAGCGATAACGCTCGAATGGTGCTTTTTATGTGCCACTGCCATGGAAGCCAGTTAGCTGCTCTGGCAATGATCACACTCAGATGGTGCTCTTATTGCTGTGCTAGCATGGATGCCAGTCATCAAATTTGATTTCGATTTCACTTGCCTCAACAGGTCTTCGCAAGCAGAGTTTAGTGTCCAATGAAGGAAAGGTATGCATAAGTGGGCTAGTTACACCCCTGGCATATGGTCTCATTTGGCTTGCCTGGTCTTCTCAAGCACAGCACAATTTCCAAAATTGTTTTGAATTAATCATGCATTAGTTTGTAGCTTCATGATTTTGATGATGTGATTGTCTGTTTTTAAATGACATTGTAGGATAAGTGTGAGAGGCTGGATCTAGCCAGTTTGAATATAAAACAAGTAGAATATTTAGGCTGGATATGGCTTGTTTAAATACTAAAGAGTTAAAATAGTTTTGTGTTGTTGAACTTGGCAGGTTAGTATCACAAGGGTCAACCCTTTTGTTACTATATTTCTTTTGAATGACATTGCCTTTATTTCAATTAATTTGGAAAATAATGAATAATTTTGTAAAATAACTTTTCAGTTTTTAAGCCAGAGTTTTGACAAATTTAATCTTGCTTGAAATTTTAATTTAGATCACCTTCATTTGAATAATAGGACCAGGAGTGATCTCAAGGAGGCTAGGATCAAAAGGGTTAAAGCTATATTGAGACACATAACGTAAAATACGTAGCACTAACATTTAGATCAGGGAGAGCAGCTCTCAATAAATCACACAGCTTATTTGCACCATAGTTCTAACATGTGTAAAACTATGTTAATGTTTATATTTTTACTTATTTTTCATTTATTTACTAAGGTGGATTTGTTGCACCCCACTCCACTTTATTGATGAATTCAAAGTAATTTCCAAAAAGGAATATTCTTGTAATTATTTTATTGAAGTATTGTTTTTGTGTTTGTTTTCTTTTAATAAAATAGATTAACTGTCATTGCTTACTAATGTTCACTTTAGAATTCTTGTATCATTATCTTTAGATCTTTTACATTCTTCATTTCATAATGGCTTTTAGCCATCAGGCAAAGTGATATTTATTATCAGCTTAAGTGATATTATCATAGCTAGGTTTCAATGTGCACCGCTATAATTGTCTTATGAGCTGCAAATTACAATTATGATATTAAGATTAAATGCAGGCATGACTGTGTGGTCCAGAAGTTTAGGGTTCAGTCCCACTACATGATATCTTGGGTATGTGCTTTCTACTATAGTCTGAACTGACTAATGCTATGTGAAAGAATTTGTTAGACAGAAACTGAAAGGTATGTGTGTGTTTTATGGCCATTTTTTTGCATGCCAACATGGGTTAGATAAATTATCAAGGCATTGTTTAACAGCTGAATGCCCTTCCTGCTGCTAACCTTTATCTGTTTTTCAAATAAGGAATCCCTTTATTTCCTATGGCTTTGAAAGTATGAAGCAAGAAGAGAATTTGACAGGAGAAATATCGAGTAAACTGAGTGAATTTTGTGTCTTTCAAATAAGTGAGTGAAGACTTAAACATAATGCACACACACAGATGCATATGCAAAAGGCTTCTTTTTCAGTTTCTGTCTGTTAAATCCACTCATAAGGCTTGAGGCTACAGTTTGTCACTTGTCTAAGGTGCAATGCAGTGAGATTGACATGTGCTTTTGTCCCAGTGATAGAAATTAATTGATTAATTAAGCATTTGTTAAGATGGCAAACTGGTAGAATCGTTAGCACGCCCAGCAAAATGTTCAATGGAATTTTGTTTGCGTTCTGAGTTCAAATTCTGCCAAGGTCGACTTTGCCTTTCATCTTTGGGGTTGATGAAATGAGTACCAGTTATGCACTGTAGTTGATGTAATCGACTAACCTCCTTCCCCCAAAATTTCAGGCCTTGTGCTTATAGCAGAAAGGATTATTATTATTATTAACGTGACAAGCTGAGAGAATTGTTAGCACATTGAACAAAAATGCTAGATCTTTATGTACTGGAGTCAACTTTGCCTTTCATCCTTTCAGAGCTGATAAGATAAGTACCAATGAAGTACTGGAGGTCAATGTAATTCACTCCTCACTTCCTTCAAAATTGCTGGCCTTGTGCTAAAATTTGAAACTATTATTATTATTATTATTATCATTATTATTATTATTATTATTAATATTTTATATGGTAGAAACAATAGGATATTTGACCTAATGCCTTGTATTCAGTCCCACCCACTCTTATCTTCCACATTCATTTTGTGTCAGGGTAATTTTGTTTTTCATTCCCATGGACTTAATAATATCAGGTATCTACTGCATTGAATTTTATCAGCTCTAGCACTCTCTATAAATAAATGTGTGGCCTTGGAGTCACTAATAACTTAAAAGCAGTGAGTTTGAATGTTTGCATAAAGCCACAAATTTGAAAGGAAGAAATAAAATGAATCCTACAATATTACTGGTACTGAGTTTTGTTATTAGCCATCAGAGGGAAGCAAAGTGAAGTTGATAGAAAAATTAAAATAGACTTCTACTACTACTACCATCACTACTACAGAAGTGTATTGTGGTTGTACGTTTTTGTTGTAACGACAGGCTAAGCTCAGTTTCTCTGAAATACATAACACAAAATACACATCACCATCATACATCTGTTTTTCCCTGCTCGCAGAGGTTGGATAGTTGTTTTCCAACAGTATCCCAAGAGATAGAAAGCTATTAGAGAGTTTTTACAACACATGCATCCACACATATGTACTTATATATTCATTTATATGTTCCAGCCCCAAGGCTGTGGCTATATATACACACACACACATATCATCAACATCATCGTCGTTTAATGTCCATTTCCCATGTTGGCATGACTTGGACAATTTGACTGAGGACTGGTGAGCTAGAAGGCTGCACCAGGCTCGATCTGATCTGGCAATGTTTCTACTGCTGGATGCCTTTCCTAATGCCAACCACTCTGAAAGTGTAGGGGGTGCTTTTACATGCCACTGACACGAGGGCCAGTCAGGCGGTTTTGGCAACGACCACGTTCAAAAAGTGTTTTTTACATGCTAGCTGCATGGGAACCAGTCCAGTGGCACAAGCAATGACCATGCTTGAATGTTGTTTTACACATGCCACTGGCACGAGTGCCAATCAGGCGGTACTGTCATTGGCCATGTTAGCGATTTTGATTTCACTTGCCTCAATAAGTCTTCGCAAGCAAAGTTTATTGTCCAATGAATGAGGGGTACTCATGCAAGTGAAATCAAAATCAAATCAAAATCGCTGACATGGCCAATGACAGTACCGCCTGATTGGCACTCGTGCCAGTGGCATGTGTAAAACAACATTCAAGCATGGTCATTGCCTGTGCCACTGGACTGGTTCCCATGCAGCTAGCATGTAAAAAACACTTTTTGAATGTGGTCGTTGCCAAAACCGCCTGACTGGCCCTCATGTCAGTGGCATGTAAAAGCACCCCCTACACTCTCAGAGTGGTTGGCATTAGGAAAGGCATCCAGCAGTAGAAACATTGCCAGATCAGATCGAGCCTGGTGCAGCCTTCTAGCTCACCAGTCCTCAGTCAAATTGTCCAAGTCATGCCAACACGGGAAATGGACATTAAACGACGATGATGTTGATGATATGTGTGTGTGTGTGTGTGTGTATATATATAGCCACAGCCTTGGTTACACCCCACGTTCGGATGTGCTTATATATGTATATATATCTAATATAATGAATGTGAAAACTAATTTGTGTGTCAGTGTGTCACACTTAGACCTCCCCCCTCACTATTCAGTGACACTCCTACTATTCCTCATGATGGAGTAAGAGTAACAGTAGGCATAGAAACAGTGAGGGCAGTGGTAAAGACAGAATGAGAGAAAGAAAAAGAGGGAGAGAAAGAGAGACAAAGAAATTTAGGGAGAGTTGATGATGCTTTATTAAAAGTGGCAGTGGGAGTAATAAATAATAAGAGAGAAAGAGGGAGATGATGTACAACTTTGTTTAACCATGTCTCTTTGACAGCAATTCCTGTGGCCAATTTTTGTTTTATTTTTTGCTTTCTTTAATACACACACACACACACACATGTATACAATGTTAATTGAAATAAAGTTTCCCCAATATTAAACATATCTAATGTAACAAATGTGAATGTTAGTGTGTCAATAACTTTTTCAACTTTACTCCTAGGGGCCCAACATATCATACCATTTTGGAATCAGGCTGACTCTGTGAGTAAATTAAAAACATTCCAGGCTGAATCCAGACCCACAATCCTGACATTTTTGATTCCTAAGTTTTCATTACTGTGGTTGCTTTTGGCGATTTAAAAAAAATTTTTTTTTTTTACATGACATTTTGTGACAAATTTTCTTGTATGATAACAATTTTAATAATTTAAAGGCTAACTCTGTGAGTAAATTAAAAACATTCTGGGCCGAATCTGGACCTGCAATCCTGAAATTTTGGATTCCTTTGTTTTCATTACTGCAATTGTCTTTGGCGATTTTTTTTTTTTTTTTTTTTTTTTTAAATATGATTTCTTGCAACAAATATGATCATTAGGGTATGACTCCATAGGAAGCAATTGCAACAAATTCTCCTGATCAAGTTAGAGATCTGTTTGCAGATCTTCCCATTCAGGGTCAGTTACTTAAAAGCTATATGCTAGTTACGTTCCAAAACCACCTGTGATAGGTGAAAACTTGTGAAGTAGAAACAATACTGTACTGTATATTTTTTTTATATTTTTATAATTTGTATATATTTATTTTATTATAAATGCAAAACAACACCACGGAGTAATCAATGTAAGCTCAAATAATATACCGTGATAGGTGAACCGTGGTATGGCAAGTGATTACATCATCATCATCATTGTTTAATGTCTGTTTTCCATGCTGGCATGGGTTGGGCGGTTTGATTCAGGTCTGGAGAGCCAGCAGCTGCACCAGGCTCCAATCTGATCTGGCAATGCTTCTACAGCTGGATGCCCTTCCTAAAGCCAACCTCTCCAAAATTGTAGTGGGTGCTTTTTACGTGCCACCGACACAGGAGCCAGTCAAGCGGGCCTGGCATTGATCATGTTCAGATAGTGCTTTTTATGTGCCTCCAGCATGGGGGCCAGTCAGGGGCACTGGCATTGGCTATGTTCGGTTGGTGCTTTTTATGTGCTACTAGTGTGTGTATGTATATATATATATATATATATATATATATATATAGTGAGAATTTACAAGAAAAACAAAATGAAGACAGGTGTGTAAACAACAAACAGATGCGTTAGTTTAATGCTCAGGAAGTGAGAAAGTCTTTTACGTTTCGACAGAAAGGAACACAGAAATAAACAGGGAGAGAAAATAGAAAAAGGTTTAGTGGCTAGTGATACTCAGTTTCATGTTCCTGTTTGTCAAATAGTTGTGATGTATTCATATATATATTGTAACTTGTACTTTTATTGGCCGGATGGATTTTATTGAGTCAGATCTTGTGCAGCTGGATGCCCTTTCCCATTGCCATCTCTCATGTTTCCAGGTAAAGTAATAATATACCGTGGCCTGATGTTTCAGTAGAACATTGGAAATTAATGACACTGTATGGCAAGAATATACAGACAGGCACACATGCACACACACAGAATAAATGGTTAGCTATTGTCCAAGTGAATGCCCATTGTGTAAGGTAGAAATTTTGCAATAAACAACCAAGACATGTCTAATTGTACAAAATATAGAGATATTAGATGGTGATCTTGTTGCTTAGAGGAAATATTGTTTACTTTCGGTGTAAGCAACAATGTAAACAAAGGAAATATCACTAAATGTTGTCACATTGCACCTATTTAGCATAGATAAGGAGTAAGCACTATCGTCTTACCATCATTGACATGGCATATATTTTACATATGGTAAATAATTTCTCTTTCATGCAGCCCTATCAGCACCTTGGTTTCTGTTTTATTTGGGATAATATCAGATGTATTTCACTGATGAAATTAGAGTATTTTCTTTCTCTGATATGCTTGTCTTGTTCTGTATTATATGGTGCATCATATGAACCCTTTTGATACCAACCTGCCAGAAACCACCCCTGATTCTGTGATACAAGCTTCCTGTTTTATTAAAGTGATAGAAATTAAAATCTTCCAGCAGAATTTCATGGTCAGTTATATTTCAAACACTAGCTGCTGGTATTTTATTAAATTTTTTATTATTTTTAAAAGTAATTAAAAGGGATTTCAACAGAAATATAATAGCAAAAGTGTTAATCATGTACATGTAGCTAATACACACTCATGTAATACATGCATAGTATCTGTTACATAAATGCACACATGCATTCTCAAACACTTTCTCTAGCTTGGACATATGTACACACACATACACACACTGCTTGCCTGCCTATCTTACATGGCTTCTAAAGCTAAGCTTCATTCAGAAACTAATTTCTGTTTGCAGCACAAGGTTTCTGTTTTGCAAAACAAAATATTTGTATTAAGTATGTTCATGATATAAACCAAATGAATAGAATACCTTGATGTTGTAGCTAATACAAAGGTCTACTAATGTGAAAGTGTTTGATATCATCATTGTAAACCACTAATATAAACTATTACTATGATGCTTATACTGAACTGAAGTCTTGTGTTATCACTTACCTAGGACCTTCTTTGTTTACTGCAACTTACTGAATTACACTTTTTTTCTTACTTCATTTTGTTTTTGTAAGTGTCCTGTGTGTTGAAAGAAATCAAAGTGCTATAGGAGAGTGATGTATTCTAGTGATTTTCACAAAGAAAGATCAGCCTCTCTCCCTCCAAATATTTATAAATTCTGTTGCCCTCTTCTCCCTCTTTATCATTAATTATCATCCTCATTATCATTTCATATCCATGTTCCATGGTGGCATGGGTTGGACAGTTTGACAGGATATGACTCATTCTGGAAATGCCACATACTCTCCTGTTTTCTTTAGCATGGTTTCTGTAGTATGATGCCTGTCCTGCCTAATGCCAACCACTTTACAGTGTGTACTGAGTGATTTTCTTTTTCATGCTACCAGCACTAGAGTAAATTGTCATGCAGCTGGCAAGACTGAGCCCCCCCCCCCCCAAGAGGTAGCTTTATGCTAGGAGGTGAGAGATTGAGAGGAGGAGCCAAAACCGAGCAGCTTTCTCACTATAGAGGAGGTATATAACTATTCAAACTGTAGAAGAGAGGGTAAGCGTGAGCGGAATGCAGCTGGGAAGTGATAAAAATAGTAGGTGGATCCTCAAGGTACAAGATGATTAGAAATAGAAGAACAAGATGTATGGATGAGTAGAGGTTGCAAGAGTGTATGGGGAATGGGTGAGTGTGAATATGATAAATGAAGAGCAAGAGTTGAGAGGGTATTAATGAAAAGATAAAACAGTTTACATC
This sequence comes from Octopus sinensis, assembly GCF_006345805.1. Classification (NCBI taxonomy): domain Eukaryota; kingdom Metazoa; phylum Mollusca; class Cephalopoda; order Octopoda; family Octopodidae; genus Octopus; species Octopus sinensis. The sequence continues at coordinate 144,090,439 of NC_042998.1, read as the reverse complement.
CACATAATCCTCCTATCTTTGCCATAGTATTGAACTTGTTTAATTTTTTAGTATTTCAGATTATTCTGTTAAATGTGATGTTTATCTATTTACATTGTTTTGAATTATTCATGCATTATCCCATAGCTTCAAAATTTTAATGATGTGATTGCATATTTTTAGAATGACATTGTAGGATAGGTGTAAGAGGCTGGATCCTGTTGATTTGAACATAAAACAGGTAGAATATTTGGGCTGTATATGGTTGGTTTAAATGCTAAAGTGTTAGGTTGATAACGATCTTAATTTTATAATGACACCACTTGTTTGACAGTGACACTTATTTACAACTGTCACTTGTTGTCAAGACAAGGAGACACAGGTACACACACGATGGTCTTTTTTTCTGTTTCTGTTTACCAGATCCATTCCCAAGATTTTAGTTAGTCCTGGGCTATAGAAGACACTTGTCCAAGGTCCCATGCAGTGGGACTAGGTTCAAACTGATGTGACTGGGAAGCAAATTTCTATACGATACAGTCATGCCTGTGCCACAGTCTAATAATAGCATTCCATTATAACAGCTGGCAAATAACTTATCTTTTTTTTTTTTTGTGGAAGTATATAAATGTGTTTATATATAAAAGTCCAACTTCAAGAATAGTATAAACCACATTGAATGAAATGTGTGTGCGTGTATATATATATATATAAAACTGGCATGAGGCCACAAATTTGAAATGAATGGACCTAGTTTGATATTGAACTAACCCCAGTAAATGCTTCATGCCTATCTTAGTCTTTCCCTAGAGGAACAAGCAAAAGTTGATTGCAGCAACAACTAAGACTGCAGAAATTCCACTGCGCTTCGGTGTGTGTGTGTATATCACATATAGGACATAAGATTCAAGTACTTGACCTAGAAATAATAGTGATTTAGTAGTTGTTGCAATGGTAGCATTAGTTATTATTGCACTAGCTCTAGAAGTTGGTGGTTTGTGATTGTTGAAGTTGAATAAGCTAAATTGTTTATTAGCTTTCAATATATAAAAATTTGAAAGCATTTTCTTCTTCTTACCCCCTCACTACTACTCTCTCTTCTTCTCTTATTTACTAATTCACTGTTTCTCTGTCTCTCTCTTCCTCATTCTCTCTTTTCTCTTCTCTCTCTCTCTCTCTCTCTCTGACATACACACGCATTAATTTCTTGTGTTTCTCTTAGTATACATTTTTATGAACAAATTATATTTAACATTTTATATTTGTGTGTGTTTCCCGATGTGCTGCACAAAATCTAATTTTGTGCCAACTGACACTTAATTATTAATGTTTGCACATTCTGGAAAGAAAGCTAATGGAAAAAATACCAAAAAAAAACCTCAACAAATATAATAAATAAAATATTAAGCTAAAATAACCATGCTTTATTTCTACCACTTCTTCCTCACCCCACCTACTATGTTCTGTTTAGTACATCCTTTAAAACCACATAATCAGATTTAACAAGTGGATTTTTGAATTGGTATCCATCATTGATTTTATTTTCAGCAGCCTCATATTTTTTTCTGTAATGACAGGCATTCCATTTCTTTTCCTCCTGTTCCTTTTGAAAATTTATAATTGGGACATTCTTGCTACTTCATGCATGACTAATTTTCACCCTAAGCTTCAAAGACAAATTGTAGAAACCAACCCTAATGTGATTGTGTGTGTGTGTGTGTGGGGGGGTAAGAAGTTCACTTCATTCATAATCATGAAATCTTGGGTTCATTCACATTGATTAGAATCTTAGGCAAGTATCTTTTACCATAGCCGTGGTCAACCAAGCCTTCTGAATGAAATTGGGAGGCTGGATATTGTATAGAAGTCCACAATATGGACTTTACTGGCAATTAAAAGTCTAACTTTTGTATTATGTATCATCTGCTAGAGAATCATGCCAGTGGAATACTCATCCACTTACATGCTAATTCATTTAGTAGGTAATTCAGTTGATTTAACAATTGGATGCTCATCTATTGTTCTCAACATGGAAGTCATTTATAGTACATGTAGTTTAAGTCTCCTAATTAGGATGGTCAAAGTTGTGCTGTCACTTTGGTGCTGTGGTTTGCATCTGCTATAAACCCTATAGCTGTACTATGATCAGATTTTGCAAGTGATGTTACATCTTTATTACTATATCATCAACATTTAATGTCTTTCTTCCATGTTGGTATGGATTGGATGGTTCAACAGCATATGTTATTTTCCTGTCAACAAATCTTCTGCTGACTGTCTACTTTAAGGATCTGTGAAGTAAGGGACCTATTAATTAAAAGGCAGGTAAAGGGTAACAACTAGTAGGGCATCTGGCTGTAAACAAAAATGCCTTAATATATTTGTCTAATCCATGCTTGCATGGAAAACCAGGCTGAACCAGAAATCCTGCAGCTGTGAAGCAATGATTCAGCGATGACTGCTAAGTTCTTGGTATACAATTGGCTTTATAGGCATTTTTAAACTCCTCTGCTTTTGTCTAGAACAAAATCATTCAGTAATGTCAGGATTTTTCACTTAAAAAATAGACTGGGTGCAATGGGTAAATTGTCACCATTTTATATTTTTTGTTTCATGCATGTGTAGTGTTTGTTTTTGATTTTGTTAACTACACAGTATAGTAGAGTCTGTTGGGCACTGTCTGTGAGAAAAACAGCACCATGACGCAATTCACTCTGCCAGACATTTGGAAACATGTCGTACTGCTTGGCATTTGTGCCAGAAGCTCGAATATGAACATTTCAGAGTGTTTGGGTGTCAATCTGAGGACATGTACTGAGAGTGATAAAAGTCAAACAGTCACTCAGCATCATGGTGTTTGTAGTGATCATTAGTGATGGCAATGTTATACCTTCATTCACCTTCCCACATGGCCTCAGACTCAACACAGAAACCAACATCAAGTGCCTGGAGGAGGTAGTGCTGCCCTGGGTCAAGAGGGTGGCTGCTGAAAGACCCTATGTCTGGCAATAGGACTCTGCACCATGCCACTAAGTAAGAGAACCCAGTTGTGGTTGTGAGACAGTTTCTACAGCCACATCACCCTTAACATCTGGTTACCTAACTCCCCAGACTGCAACTCCCTTGATTATTATGTGTGGGATGCAGTTGAGTGAGAGACCAACAAAACTCCTTGTAACATCAAAGATGAACTGAAGGCAAGGATTGTCAGCAGTCACCAACTTAAACAAGGAGACCGTCCAACAGAGTTGCAGGAGATTCCGAAGTCGTCTGGAGGCTGTGGTTGAATCCAATGGCAATTTTATTGAATAGGTTTACTCTTTAGTATTTCAAGATATTTTTATGTAATTTTGGTAAATATATCTGTTAAAATGAGATGTCTGTGTTATTTTCATTTTTGTGTGATTTAGAGGACAATATATTCACTGCACCCTGTATTTACACTATATCTTAATATTATAAAACTGAATGTATGTATGTAGTAAGTTCTTGGCCATAATTTTCTTCCTAAGTTACTAATTTTGTACTGTGGTTTATTTTTTTTCTCAAGGAGGTTAGGTAGGTTATGTAACTTTTTTTGATACGTACTATAAACACTAACAAGGTCAGGGACTTGCGTAAGTTAAGATGTGGCATATATGAATTTCTCTGATACTTTCTCTAACCCTGGCCATGATCAGGTATTGCTACAAATTTATTTATGAAAAATCCACTGATCTTTTAGAAATGAGTTCTCACTTCACATTTTTAGAAAACCTAGAAACCCTAAGCTTGTCTATTTTTATCTCTGAACTGAAGATAATTCACTAAGCTATTCCTCTACATCTGTTTACTGGACACCTATCAACTGATTCTGCTAAGCAGTATTCTGTTAGATGCAGTTTTAGTTTAACAAAAACAGTCAGCCGTTCCTCTTGTTTATAACAAGGAATATTCAGTTAGTGACATAACTTCTTGCACCACCACCACCATAATGTGCTGTAGTTCACTGAAAGCTTTCTTCCTTAAATAACCAATCTTTCTTTTATGATAATTGATAATGGAATATAAGTGATAATCTCCAAGAGTTACAGTTTTTCTTCTTTTTAGTATTTATCTACTTTGCATGTGGCACAATTTCCCTTGTGAGTTGTTTTTCTTCATAAATTCATTATTGTTATGGGGACTCTCAGGTTTGGGATAAAGGGATGATTTTCTTCCAAATTGTCCTTTACTTAGCTCTCTCATAGATATGTCTCACTGACACAGTTCCAACATCTGCAAGCATAAGTCACCTAATTACTATGTTTAAATCCATGTCCATGTATACAGTGGTTGTAAATGAGCATCACTGTTATACAAGCAACATTGTTCATTGCCAGTTTTCCATGAAAAACATATTTGATCATATGGAAAAGACCATCTTGCTTTGAAACAACAAATTTCGTCTGACCCATGCAAACATTGGAACCTGGAAACAATGCGTATGGAAAATAGATCACCTGTAAGGACTTTTGCCATTGCTGTGGTCCAGCCAAGACTACTTACATGTCCCTCCTGCCTTTTCATTGAACTGACTCTTAGAAGTTTTATATTTGTTGATCAACTACCTTAATTTTCTTAACATCTGGGATCTACAAATGAGCACCTTTAGCATTTAATCAAAGCCATGTAAAAGAACCCTGTGTGTGTGTGCGTGCGCATGCATGCTTGCACACCCCCAAGTCTTGATGGCATTCATTTCCAGTCTTCCATGAAATACATGTTTGGCCATGGGAAAATACTACCTTGCTTGGAAACAGGTAAGGGATGGAAACTGGAAGGATATATATCCATAGAAAATCTGCTTGAACAAATTCCATCTGACCCATGCAAGCATGGAAAAGTGGACAATAAATTGATGTCATAATTTAACATTTACTTTCCATGTTGGCATGCTTTGGTTCAACAAGATCATGTGTGTGTGTGTGTGTGTGTGTCTGCCTGCATGAAGTTGACATCCTTCAGTGGAGACAAACCAACCTGTCTTTAACTGCAAAAACATCAGGCACTTGTCGTTTCAAGAAAACATTCCTCCACACCAAATCACAAGCAGTTCTCACTTACAGCCTTCATAGTTGCTCAAGAGGATCCCTCCTAGTGAAAGTACATCCTTAACATAGCAAGGACCACATGCTAAAGATTGGCCCTTCTCATCAGTGCCAGAAGTATTTCAGTCCCCTCGAGAACTGCTGATATTCCACAAAGCTTGAATGAGGCCCAGAATGGAGTGCTGCTTCTACATCTGGGACAGTGTTGATGATACACACACACACACACACACACACATACACACCCTGAACTTTATCCACAGACAGGCCACTCAACTCATAGGCATTCCATCCTTAACAAACAGATATGCTTTATTTTAGGGTTCACAAGTTTACTGTTTCCTTTCTGTCTTTTCTATTGCAACTGATAGTCTCTCTTCTGAGCTGACTGGTCTCAGACTTCCATCACTCTTGCATAACTAACCCACTTGTCTTTCCACTACTTCCCTCTCCAGCCTCACACTAACCATTATGTCCATTCCTTCTCCCCCCAGAACATCTGTTTACTGAAGTCTCTCTGCTGGTATCTTTCCTGCAGGTGTTGACCTGTTACAGCTTAACATCAATACCATCAATCTCATCGGTTTTGAAGGGTCTTTAAAGGTCATGGCCGCTACCACTTCCTCCAGACTCAGCAAGAACAAAAGCGAGTCTCATATTTGAATTTCACTTTCTTTAGAATATGTTTTTATTGTTAAAACATCAATTTTTAAACATTAAATTTCAATGCATAATAATAACCATGGTGGAGGTAATACAAAACAAACATTAGCAGATTCTATTTTATTCTATTGTTCCAATTCATTAAGGAATCTTGATTTGTAAAAATTATAAATTGAGTTGTGACAAGATTCCTATCAGACATTGCTGCCACCCATTATTGCTCTAATTCCTACCACTGCTGCTGCTGCCGCCAGCCTCTCTTTTACAATCATTAATATTTATATGTTGTTTCCAAAGCTAATATTACTGTTGTTGCTATTGCTTTTACTGCTGCAACTAGTGTATCTATTGTCAATACTTTTTACTTTTAAACAGCTCATGGGAAGTTCAATCAATATTAGATATATTCTGACCCAGCTGTTGTTGAAAACTTTCCATCTCGTTGACTGCAGCCTTCTCCAGTAAAAATGGATGTTAACGGGAAGCATTCAGTGATGTTTGCTCTGCAGATGCTTGCAGAAATCTGTGTTAGAGAACACGACGAGAAAATAACTTGTTTAAACTGGTTACATCCATATTTACTCTCTTATCCTCTCATCTTAGTTTTCCTTTTGGTGTAGGGGCAGGGTCAGGAGCATTACTTTTACTTGCAGATCAACTGCATGAATGATTGCACTCAATGGCTTAACCATACTTTACTCAGCAATGTTAGTGACAGTAAGTTGTGAAACGGTAGAGGTTTGGCAGTTGATAGTTTTACAAGGCATTAGTTAAGTATCTAATTGTATTAATCAGTGGAGTGCTTTAGAGAGAGTTTTCTACAATTCTCTTTCATATCTTTTAGGCTCAATGAACTTAAAACCAATATTACAATTGTCTGTTAATGGAAACGTGTTTTATTACAAAGTAGCAGAAATGCTCTTCATTATTTATTTAGGTTCTTGTTTTCTATGCAGGATTGTATTTAGATTCAACTAGCAGAATGTTGGTGATTATCAAATCACCTGAGTTGGACACTTTCAAACCACATTGGTTTATGGAGAAAATATTATAGAGATAGTTACAGGTATGGTTGTATGATAAGTTTACCTCCCAACCACATGGTTTTGTGTTCAGTCCCACTGTATGGCACCTTGGACAAGTGTCTTCTACTATTGCCCCAGGTTGACTGAAGTCTTGTGAGTGGATTTGGTAGACAGAAACTGAAGGAACCTATCATATATGTGTGTGTATGTTATTGTCTCTTTACCTTGACATTGCATAATAGCTGTAAATGAGTGTCATTGTTATGCTAATGATGTCATTCATTTCCAATCTTCCATTAAAACATCTTTGGTCATGGGGAAATATTATCTTACTTGGAAATAAGTGAGGGTTGGCAATAGGAAGGGCATCTGGTCTTAGAAAATCTGCCTCAAAAAATTCCATCTAACTCATGCAAGCATGGAAAAGAATGGATGTTAAAACGATGATTGTTTCTGTGTGATAACTTACAATACAGATTTTTGGAAATATCACATTAAGTATTATTACCTTGCATTTGAATTATGCAATACAAACAGCTCTTGATTAAAGTCTTTATTTTATATAACAAACTTAACATGTGTATCACTGAAAAGCCAGAAGCTGCAATTTTTATATGAGAGAAATTCCCAGCACAATACGTCTATAAAAAGATTAGATTTTTTTCCCAAACAGAATTGCAGCTTTTAGCTTTTAAACAATGCACATGTTAAGTATGCTATAAATTTACTACCTTATATGTATAACAAGCAAAGATACACTACCTTACAAATATAACAAGCAAAGTAATGAGAGTCGTTTGCCTTGATGAGGTTTCTTAATTTAAGCATGAAGCAATAAATGTATCCCAGTATTGAAGGGCAAAACTACCAAAAATTTGTTGGAGTGTGTTCTTGGCTGAGGTCCTAAAATATATAACCATTCCTACATTTATTTATTCTTTTGCATCAGTTTCATGTGAAAGTCAACAAATTTGATTCTATGTCTGTGTGCTCATATCTAGAGTTGGACTTGTGCAATATTAATTATATTCATTATTAAATTGTCTCTGAGTGCTTCTTCTTGATAATTTGGTGTAGCTGTGTGTTTTCACTTTATGTATATATTACACTGTTATACATATTAGTGAAGGCTTGTGGCTAAGTGGTTAGTGTTGATGTCATGATCATAAGGTTGTAGGTTCAATTCTTGGTCTGGGTAATGTGTTATGCCTTTCAGCAAGGAACTTCATATTGTTCCATTTTACTCAGCTGAAAATAAGTACCAGCTGGCTATTGGTGTACCTCTTCCCTCTCCCTTTTTCCAGCGGTCACATCCTCAATATTCCGCTCGGTCAAGGCTGGGAGGCTCCAACAGAATGTCATAACTTCATAGTTACCTTAAAAAATTAGCAAAAATATGGTACAAGCTACCAAGTTGTACTTGCAAGTGATTCTTGGGAAAGTGTAAGCATCACCATTATTATTTCATGCACCACCTCTCAATACCTTAAGTGCTACTTTTACTGGCTGTAAAAAAACAATTCAGTAACCTCCACCCCAACAAAGTATTAGCATGGAGTTACAACTGTTATGTCTAGAAACATATATTTACAACATCTTACTAGATTGCAATTAATACTCCCACTAATTGGCCATGAATCTAATTAATGGTGAACTTATATTTCATGACCACTCTATACTTATAGTAATTAAAGATACAAAAAAGAAAAATTGAAAGTGTTGGTCAAAGAATTCCAAAAGTGGTAATTATTCACTTTTAATTAAATATTTTTCTCTTTCCAGATTGGTAAAATGTTTGACAGTTTATTATTTAATCTGTTGTTCAGAATTTACAATCATTGTATGTATGGGAGTGGTGGTGGGCATTTAACCAACAAACTACTCAATTACTTCACCTTATCGTAGGGGGATTTCTTTTCTATTTGTTCTTTCTTTTATCTTTTACTTTTTCATTCATTGGACTATGGCCATGCTGGGGCACCACCTTGAAGGATTTTAGTCAAATAAATCACTCCCAGTACTTAGTGTTTTTTTTTAAAGTTTGGTGTTTATTCTGTTAGTCATTTTGGCTGAGCTGCCATGTGGATGTAAACAAACCAACATTGGTTGTCAAATGATGAGGAGGTGTGACAAACACAGATACAAAGACCACACACACACATGCACACCCGTGCACAATGAGCTTCCACACAATTTGTTTACTAAAGTCATTCACAAATCACCAGTTTGCCCAGAGCTATAGTAGAAGATATTTGCCCAAGGTGTTGTACAGTGTGACTAAACCAAAAAAAAAAAGCATTTAGTTGCAAAGCAAGCCTCTTAACCACACAGCCATGCCAGTGCCTTTGGTTAACAATATACACAGGTAGAATCATTGAACCATACCCCTCCTCTCCCTCCCACCCATCCTTTCTCTTTCTAGTAACCTATGTAACCAGTTGAGAAACAACAAAAATAAATGAGATCAGTGCTATTTCTTATAATTACATCTCCACACATTATAATGGATTTCTATTCTTGTAGTTCATATGCAAAGCTTACAGAACCAACTGAATTTGTTAGTATTACCTCAAGCATCTACCCTCATTATCTTTATTGGATCGATATGTTATATATATATATATATATGAGAGATAAACCTGTCTTTTTTGAGCAGTTTGAATTTGCAATGTCTGCAAGTATTTATGATGAGTAGCAGCTTTGACAGAAACCTAGAGCTGTAATTATTGATTTGAGTAATGTCAAATTATATCTACTATTTATCCACTTAGTTGTAGTATTGAAATTGTATTTGTTTGTCATGACATTTGATGGATATTAAAGCATGAGTTGTTGATAAGGCTCCATATATATATCATCATCATGGCATGACTGGAACTCAGACTGAAAGGAGCTACAAGAAATGCCACTGAGTATTTTGTCCAATACGCTTATTCTGCCAGTTATCTGCTTTGTTTAATTTATTGCAATGTTTTATTTCATATGCTAGTATTAATGTCATTTGATCCATTTGTAATATAAATATATCTATATACATATATACTCACAGACAAGCTAAAAAGTTACTTTTGTTTCTTTCAGTGATCCATATGTTCGGATTACTTTGTACAGAGGAGACCGGGAAGATGGTATTATCGATGTCACACAAACAAAAACAAAGAAAAAAGTAAGTTTCTAAATAATATTCTAGTCATTGTTCTCTATCATATACACACACACACATACATACATACAGATATATATATATTTATATATATTTATATATATATATATAACATTTGGGTATTCACATTGTATGCCATTTAAAGCCCATTCACTGTATTCAGTTACCTGATGTCAACAACAGTATGGATGTAAATGCCACTGGATATACTTCAGGGATTCCTTCATGTCTGTAAAGTTTATAAAATATGAGAGAAAGAAAATGGAATTCATTACTGTAATTCGCTATGATCATTCCAACCCATCGTTCACCTGTGCCCTGCAGTTGAGATACTGTACAAGCAGTTGTGGTGCATCATACATGCAGATGTGTCTCCTCCAGTGACTTGTCAAAAGGTACTTCGTTCTTTAACCTCTATTTTGCTTATTTTGGTCAGAATACATTTTGGTAGTTGTAGTTTGCTACTCATCTACAGGAGAAACTGGATACATGAAGGGTCAAAATGCTTGTAATGAATAATAGTCTCATGAATTCCATTTTCTTTCTCCCATATTTTGCGCATGTGTGTGCACACACACACGCATACACACACACTATTGTTTCAGTTGGACAATAAACATTGAAACTGGGAAACTTGTTGAATTTGAAATTAGGTAAGTAGAATAAATGAGCTCCAGCAGCTCATTTGTTATACTTCTCTCGTTCTGATGAGCTGACAGTCGTTGCTGTCACTGTTTTTTTAATTGCATGCTGAGAAGAAAGCTCTAACAAACAATATGCAAATGTCCAAAATATATTTATATATCATTCCATCCATACTATTATACAAACACACACACACACATCTAATTATAAATATTTATAATGGTATTTATGGTTTTTAAAAGCTGCTGATGGTTGACCTCAGTTTTGCTGTACATTCTAAAACATTTTGGCCAACAATTCTCTTTCTCCTGTTTTGAACAGATGTGTGACTATAGTTAACAAATGCCACATTTATATGTGATCAGTTTCTGAAATTGTACATTAAGAGTCAGAGGCACAGGCAGACAATGCTGTGTGATTAAGATTGCTTCCCAACCATATGGTTTTTGGTTCAGTCCCATTATATAGCATTTTGGACAAATCTCTTCTATTATAGCCCAAGACCAACCAAAGCCTTGCAAATGGATTAGGTTAATGGAAACTGAAAGAAGCTCATTACATGCATGTGCGTGCACTTTCCGCGCACACATGTGGGTGTGTGAGATTGTATGTTTGTGACTCTTTGTCTTGACATTGTATGATTTGTTGTAAATGAGTGTCACTGACATATAAGCAGTGTCATTCATTATCATCATAATTATTTCCAGTAATCTGCACAAGTCTGGCCATGGGGAAATATTTACCTTGCTTGTGACAGTTGGCAACAGGAAAAGCATCTGACTATAGAAAATCGGTCTCAATAAATTCCAGCTGACCTATGAAAACATGGAAATATTGGACATTAAAATAATAATGATCATTATCTCCCAATTACTTTGATCTGTTCAATCCAGGATTAATTTCAGATGTATTCTATCCTTGTATGTTTTATACTTATTCACATCACTTTAATTTAGTTCATCCTCCACAATCTGAATTGCTAAGAGACATTTAAGATAATCCTTGCTATCTCCATTATCCACAACCTACACAACTGCAGTGCTCTACTAACTTCTGTACAAAAAGCCAGAGTCTTTGGTTGTTTTTATTAGTTGTTTTATCTGACCTTTCCTCTCTCTGAAAATAGAAATAATACATTTTTAAATCACTCAGAGAGATTTGTGCAGTAGAGCATGATAAAGTGATTGTATGTTGTCAACTTAATGTGACAGTCCCATGAAAGGGAAGAATGCTACTGTTATTTAGCCCTAGGAAACACTGTTTCCTGTTGGACTTGACACATTTCCCGTGTCCTTACGTTTTCAAAGTGAAGATAATCACCTCAACCCAGAGGAGCCAGCATCCAGAGACTAGATGAGTAATGACTCTGAAACAAGTCTCTGAGTGCTGGCTTTGCTGGGTGGAGGTGCTTTGCTTTGAAAACATAAAGACACAGGACACGTGTCAATTCCAACAGGAAATGGTGCTTCTTAGGGCTAAATAACAGTAGCATTCTTCCCTTTCATGGGACTGTCACATTAAGTTGACAACATACAATCACTTTCTTTAATCAGAAACAGGCCCATATCTTGAAGATGTCTTTATCGTTAAACCTATTCAATATCAACTCACCGGAGACTGTCCCTGGATCTATGATATAAACTTTGTTTTAAATAATCTAAATTATAGATGCAGGTATGGCTGGGTTGTAAGAAGCTTGCTTCCCAACCATATGGTTCTGTATTCATTTCCACTGTGTGGGATATACATATATATACACACACACACACACATATAGATATATACATACATATGTATATATATATATATATATATATATATATATATATATATATATATAATATATATATATATACACACCACACACTTACACATATATATACATTAAGGAAATGAGGTACTCAGAAATCTGGATGATTTTATATTTACAGATATTTATTTGTATGTTACATGTTTTTATAAATCATATATCATACTAGCACTTTCATCCACCCTAGTGGAGTTTTCAAATAGAACTTTTGCAGGAATTTTGACACTTTTTATAGTATTATTGAGTGTGTAGGGGTGGGGAGAGATATAAGATAGTACAAGAGGTGAGGAATGGGGAGAAAGTGAGAGAGAGCGTGTGTGTGTGTTTGTATCTGAAGGTAGTGTTAAAGGAAAGGAAGAGGAAGGAGAGAAAGAAGAAAAAATTTGTTGATATCTTTGCAGCTGGTCAGTCTTTCAATAGTAAGTAATTCTTGGCTTTCAGCAATGGCAAACCCAGCTGGTCACTCCAAGGGATAAAATGACCAGCTGGGTTTGCCATTGCTAAAAGTCAAGAATCACTTATTATTGAAAGACAGACCAGCTGGAAAGATATCAACAAATTTTTTCTTCTTTCTCTCCTTCTTCCTTTCCTTCTCTTTTTCTTTAACACTTCTTTCAGATACAAATACACATACATACACACAGTGTTTGCCTTCCCCTCTCCCAACATCGCTTGACAACTGGTGCTGGTGTGTTTACATCTCTGTAACTTAGCGGTTTGGCAAAAGAGACTGATAGGATAAGTGCTAGGCTTAGAAAGAGGTTGATTTGCTCGATTAAAGGCGG